>NC_074692.1:43257335-43367335 GCF_029448725.1 Salvelinus fontinalis
CTAACCACTAGGCTACCTGTCTCCTCTAACCACTAGGCTACCTGCCTCCTCTAACCACTAGGCTACCTGCCTCCTCTAACCACTAGGCTACCTGCCTCCTCTAACCATTAGACTACCTGCCTCCTCTAACCACTAGGCTACCTGCCTCCTCTAACCACTAGGCTACCTGCCTCTCCTCTAACCACTAGGCTACCTTCCTCCTCTAACCACTAGGCTACCTGCCTCCTCTAACCACTAGGCTACCTGCCTCCTCTAACCACTAGGCTACCTGCCTCCTCTAACCACTAGGCTACCTGCCTCTCCTCTAACCACTAGGCTACCTGCCTCCTCTAACCATTAGACTACCTGCCTCCTCTAACCACTAGACTACCTGCCGCCCCAGATGTCTGGGCTACTTGCCGCCCCAGGCTACCTGCCGCCCCAGGATGTAAAAAAGACGCCGAGGGTGAATAATATACCGTACAGGATGAGAAACAAAAGCAATTAGAACTATAAGGATATAACATTTCAAACCAGGTCCAACCTTCTATCACCCCTCAACATCATTAACCAGAGCGTGTCTCATGGCTCGGCTCTGCTAGGGAACACAACAATCCCCTCTCTCTCTCTCTCTCTCTCTCTCTAAAAAAAAAGGAAGTCTCCCATGCGGAATCTGCAGCGTTTGCCTAAACACTGCTCATCCAAAGTCATTTGCAGCAAAAAATCCATTATCGTCATCACTTCTGGTGATGAATTCCCTGTGATGGTGGCGGGCCCCGCAGCAGCCTCCACTCATAATGCCATTCTGCTCTTGTTGGCAGCGCTCCCCTTCAGATAGCTCACTCTGCTCCCAGCAGCCAGCCCAACGCCAGACAGAGAGACAGGGAGGGTCTGCTGGGTTTAGCTGGGTTGTGCCTCTAAGCAAGAAGGAGACAAGATGTGGATGGTGGGGTGAGGAAGGAGAAGTTCTATCTTATTGTGGGTTGGTGGTTGGATGGATGGACAGACAGATGTTCTAAAGACGTGTAGATCATGGACAGACCGACCATTGAGTTACAGACTACATTGGTTGCACACAGTCAACACACCCCTCCCTCTACTATCTGTCCATCCATCCATCTACTATCTGTCCATCCATCTACTATCTGTCCATCCATCTACTATCTGTCCATCCATCCATCCCTCTACTATCTGTCCATCCATCCATCCATCCATCCATCTACTATCTGTCCATCCCTCTACTATCTGTCCATCCATCCATCCATCCATCCATCTACTATCTGTCCATCCATCCATCCATCCCTCTACTATCTGTCCATCCATCCATCCATCCATCCATCTACTATCTGTCCATCCCTCTACTATCTGTCCATCCATCCATCCATCCCTCTACTATCTGTCCATCCATCTACTATCTGTCCATCCATCTACTATCTGTCCATCCATCTACTATCTGTCCATCCATCTACTATCTGTCCATCCATCTACTATCTGTCCATCCATCCATCCATCCATCTACTATCTGTCCATCCATCTACTATCTGTCCATCCATCCATCTACTATCATCCATCCATCTACTATCTGTCCATCCATCTACTATCTGTCCATCCATCCATCTACTATCATCCATCCATCCATCTACTATCTGTCCATCCATCCATCTACTATCTGTCCATCCATCCATCTACTATCTGTCCATCCATCCATCTACTATCTGTCCATCCATCTACTATCTGTCCATCCTTCCATCACTCTACTATCTGTCCATCCGTCCGTTTGTCAATCCGTCTGTCTGTACTCTATTTATATTACCCAGCACATGAACAGAGAGGACACCCCCCCCCCCCCCCCCCACCCAATAATAGAGAGGAGAGAGGTTGGAATACTACAACTTCCTAAGCATCAGCCGGTCAGCTCCTCGCTGGACCAGTGTAAAGGTTGCTGCCCCAGAAACAGACACTATATGTTTCAAACAGTTTGAGACAGATATACAGGTAACTGACAAAATAACAGAAACACTTAAGTAAATGAGGGTTCTGGTGGCTGTGTTACGGTGTGGGGTGCATTTTCCTGGCTTGGTTTGGGTCAACTCAAACGCCAGTAAATACACAGCCATTCTGAGTGATCACCTTCAACCTACGGTGAAGTATTTCTATCCTGATGGGAACGGTCTCTTCCAGGATGACAACCCCCCCCCCCCCCCCCATCCACAGGACACGAATGATCATTGAATGGTTTGATGTGCATGAAATATATATATATTTTTAACCCATATGCATTGGTCATCTCAGACACCAGATCTCAACCCAACTAAACACTTCTGGGAGATTCTGGAGCAGCGCCTGACACAGCGTTTTCCACCACCATGAAACAAAACACCAAATGATGGAATTTCTCGTGGAAGAATGGTGTCGCATCCCTCCAATAGTGTTCCAGACACTCGTAGAATCTATTCCAAAGGCGCATTGAAGCTGTTCTGTCAGCTTGTGGTGGCCCAATACCCTATTAGGAGCCAGATAGCCTAGTGGTTAAAAGCGCTGTGCCAGTAACTGAAAGGTTGCCGTTAAAATCCTCAAGCTGATTATGTGAAAAATCTGCCAATGTGCCGATGAGCAAGTCACTTTTAACTCTAGTTGCTCCTGTCAGTCACTCTGGATAAGAGAGTCTGCTAAATGACTCACTACTGTAAGTCACTCTGGATAAGAGCGTCTGCTAAATGACTCACTCCTGTAAGTCACTCTGGATAAGAGCGTGTGCTAAATGACGTCTGCTGACCCCTCCTGTCTCAGCCTCCAGTATTTATGCTGCAGTAGTTTGTGTCGGGGGGCTAGGGTCAGTCTGTAATATCTGGCGTATTCTCTCCTTCTCCCTCTCGGAGGACCTGAGCCCTAGGACCATGTCTCAGGACTACCTGACTCCTTGCTGTCCCTAGTCCACCTGGGCGTGCTGCTGCTCCAGTTTCAACTGTTCGGCCTGCGGCTATGGAACCGTGACCTGTTCACCGGACATGCTACCTGTCCCAGACCTGCTATTTTCAACTCTCTAGAGACAGCAGGAGCGGTAGAGGTACTCTCAATTATCGGTTATGAAAATACAACTGACATTTACTCCTGAGGTGCTGACCGGTTAAACCCTCGACAACCACTGTGATTATTATTATTTGACCCTGCTGGTCATCTATGAACATTTGAACATCTTGGCCATGTTCTGTTGTAATCTCCACCCGGCACAGCCAGAAGAGGACTGTCCACCCCTCATAGCCTGGTTCCTCTCTAGGTTTCTTCCCAGGTTTTGGCCTTTCTAGGGAGTTTTTCCTATCCACCGTGCTTCTACACCATTGCTTGCTGTTTGGGGTTTTAGGCTGGGTTTCTGTACAGCACTTTGTGACATCAGCTGATGTAAGAAGGGCTTCATAAATACATTTGATTTGATTTGATAAGCGTGTCTGCTGAATGACTACTGTAAGTGTCTCTGGATAAGAAGACCCACTCATCTTCTAGGGAATAAAACTCCCTGAGACCCACTCATCTTCTAGGGAATAAAACTCCCTGAGACCCACTCATCTTCTAGGGAATAAAACTCCCTGAGACCCACTCATCTTCTAGGGAATAAAACTCCCTGAGACCCACTCGTCTTCTAGGGAATAAAACTCCCTGAGACCCACTCATCTTCTAGGGAATAAAACTCCCTGAGACCCACTCATCTTCTAGGGAGTAAAACTCCCTGAGACCCACTCATCTTCTAGGGAATAAAACTCCCTGAGACCCACTCGTCTTCTAGGGAATAAAACTCCCTGAGACCCACTCGTCTTCTAGGGAATAAAACTCCCTGAGATCCACTCGTCTTCTAGGGAATAAAACTCCCTGAGACCCACTCATCTTCTAGGGAGTAAAACTCCCTGAGACCCACTCGTCTTCTAGGGAATAAAACTCCCTGAGACCCACTCGTCTTCTAGGGAGTAAAACTCCCTGAGACCCACTCGTCTTCTAGGGAATAAAACTCCCTGAGATCCACTCGTCTTCTAGGGAATAAAACTCCCTGAGACCCACTCGTCTTCTAGGGAATAAAACTCCCTGAGACCCACTCATCTTCTAGGGAATAAAACTCCCTGAGATCCACTCGTCTTCTAGGGAATAAAACTCCCTGAGACCCACTCGTCTTCTAGGGAATAAAACTCCCTGAGACCCACTCATCTTCTAGGGAATAAAACTCCCTGAGATCCACTCGTCTTCTAGGGAGTAAAACTCCCTGAGACCCACTCATCTTCTAGGGAATAAAACTCCCTGAGATCCACTCGTCTTCTAGGGAATAAAACTCCCTGAGATCCACTCGTCTTCTAGGGAGTAAAACTCCCTGAGACCCACTCATCTTCTAGGGAATAAAACTCCCTGAGATCCACTCATCTTCTAGGGAATAAAACTCCCTGAGATCCACTCATCTCCTAGGGAATAAAACTCCCTGAGATCCACTCATCTTCTAGGGAATAAAACTCCCTGAGACCTACTCATCTTCTAGGGAATAAAACTCCCTGAGACCCACTCGTCTTCTAGGGAATAAAACTCCCTGAGATCCACTCATCTCCTAGGGAATAAAAGTCTGAGATCAATTCTTCTCCCCAGGAATAAAAGTCTGACATCCACTCATTTCCACCCATCCGCCAAGAAGACACACCTGCACCTGCAAGAGTTTGATACCTAAACATCACATCATACATTATTTAGAGGACAAGGACTCCAAAATGTAATAACAAACATTAGATAATAAACAACTTTACTTGCTTGAAAGGTTTCATTATTAAAAAAGACTGACAAATCACAGAAACAGGAAACTAGCAGTGGGAAACAAAGGAATAAAAACAAAGATGGCTGTCTGAAGCCTGAAGGTGACTCTTGTTGCATATGTGGATCAAGGGACTCTGAGGTAAACAAGAGGCATGGCATTGCCTGGCAACGACAGCCCTCCTCTGCTGACAAGTTGCCTGATGGCCAGCAGGTGGGAGGTGTTATCCTAACAGATAGATCTAAACAGCTGTTATTCTTGGTAATAGGGAGCTATTAGGAACATCTGTACACTCCGGCTGCCCTGTCTCAGGTGCCTCTGGGAAATAATGACATCATCAGGAAGGGACAGGGGGGCTGGAGTGGTAGTGATCTGTGAAGAGCAAGGAGGGGAAAGACAGGGATAGAGACTAACATATATCAAAGACTTTATAAGGCATCGGAAATACTTTGTGAGCGTTTATTTAATTAAGCAAAGTCATACTACATAAATTGTGAGGGTAAAGGTTATTTACATCTGGTGTTACGTCAAATGTGCCATAGATCTGGCCTTGTGTATGGTGCCAGTGACCTTCTGACACACACACACACACACACACACACACACACACACACACACACACACACACACACACACACACACACACACACACACACACACACACACACACACACACACACACACACACACACACACACACACACACACACACACAGACACACACACACACACACACACACACACACACAACACCCCCCCCCCCCCCCCCGCCTGTGAATATTCCTGCAGTCTAATGCATGATGTAAAGCATGACTGTGACTCCCACCATACACCACCATGCAGGCCCCTACTGGGCTCCTCATCAGCTGTGAATACCAGCAGTCTCCCACCTTTTGTCTGCAGCCACTGGGAGGCCCGGTAGATAGTCCTATGGTCCAGGCTGTGACAGTGACGGTTCAGTAAGCGCCCTGATATGCCCTTTTCGGGTCGACAGGAAACAACTTCTGCTTTGGCTTCCTGCTGTGACCGACTTGGGTTCAGACCCAGGTCTTCTATGTGCCGCAAGACAGTGTTAGCCCACTGAGCTTAGGCCTATAGGCATTAGCTAAGGGCTGCTAATGCAAGTCTTCGGGACTCTGACAAGGTTACTCATCAGGCTTTTGTTTCAAAACAGAGTGAAGAAATCGTCTGTTCACCAACAAGAGGTAAAACTAAAAGCTCTTTGTTGTTGTGGGGTCAACGGTTTCCTTCATATTCATAAAGCACAGTCCACAAGAATCCTTTTTCATTACGGAAAGCTCTGCGTTTCACTGCGTTCTCAGAAAATGTTCTTCATTTCCCTGCATCAACACAGCGTCTTTATCATCATCATCATCATCATCATCATCATCACTGATTCATCATGACACAGAATTGAAGCAGAGATGCAATTAATGGGTTCAAGCTCAATATTATAGCGCACACACACACACACACACACACACACACACACACACACACACACACACACACACACACACACACACACACACACACACACACACACACACACACACACACACACACACACACACACACACACAGCTACTGTAGAAAACACACACACACACACACACACACACACACACACACACACACACACACACACACACACACACACACACACACACACACACACACACACACACACACACACACACACACACACACACACACACACACATGACATCACTGCTGAGGAGAGAAAATAAAGTGGTAATCCTGAAACAATCTTTACACACTGTAAACAGACTACAGCAACAAAACAGGTTCAATGCCCAGTGTTATACAGGTGACTTGGCTGACTCGAGAACTCAATGACCAGTGTTATACAGGTGACTTGGCTGACTCGAGAACTCACAATGACCAGTGTTATACAGGTGACTTGGCTGACTCGAGAACTCACAATGACCAGTGTTATACAGGTGACTTGGCTGACTCGAGAACTCACAATGACCAGTGTTATACAGGTGACTTGGCTGACTCGAGAACTCACAATGACCAGTGTTATACAGGTGACTTGGCTGACTCGAGAACTCACAATGACCAGTGTTATACAGGTGACTTGGCTGACTCGAGAACTCAATGACCAGTGTTATACAGGTGACTTGGCTGACTCGAGAACTCACAATGCCCAGTGTTATACAGGTGACTTGGCTGACTCGAGAACTCACAATGCCCATTGCTCAAATTACCTGTTTACATTTTTTTTTAATTGACAATAGCATTTTGTCCATCCAGTACTCGACCTTCGTACACAATACACATAACACATTAAACAATTATTATTTGTGTCGTATTGGCTCTCCGGTGGTCAGGACAGGACAGGACAGGCAAGGAGAAGAGAGGAGAATAGAAGATGAGAGAAGAGGAGAGGAGATGAGAAGAAAGAATAAGAGATGAGAGGAAAGGAGAGGAGGGGAGAAGAGAGAAGAGGAGAGGAGATGAGATGAAGAGGAGAGGAGAGAAAATTGGATGAGAAGAGAAGAGGGAAGAGGAAAGGAGAATAGAGAAGAAGAGATGAGAAAAGAAGAGAGGAGAGGGAAGGAAAGGAGAGGAGGAGAGAGGAGAAGACAGAAGAGGAGAAGAGAGAAGATGAGAAGAGAGGAGAAGAGAAGAGAGGAGAAGAGAGGAGAAGCAAGAAGAGGAGAGGAGAAGAGAGGAGATGAGAGGAGAAGAGAGGAGAGTCAAGGAGAGAGGATAAGAGGAGAAGAGAGGAGAGCAGATGAGAGAAGAGGAGAGGAGATGAGAGTAGATGAGAAGAGAGGAGAGGGGAATAGAGAAGAGGAGATGAGTAGAGGAGAGGGAAGGAAAGGAAAGGAAAGGAGGAGAAGACAGAAGAGGAGAGAAGAGGAGAGGAGAGAAGAGAAGAGAAGAGAAGAGGAGAGGAGAGGAGAGGAGAGGAGAAGAGATGAGAGGAGAGGAGAGGAGATGAGAATAGAAGAGATGAGAGGAGAGGAGAGGAGAGGAGAGGAGATGAGAGGAGATGAGAGGAGATGAGAGGAGAATAAAAGAGATGAGAGGAGAAGAAATGATAAGAGATGAGAGGAAAGGAGAGGAGGGGAGAAGAGAGAAGAGGAGATGAGATGAAAAGGAAAGGAGATTGGATGAGAAGAGAAGAGGGAAGAGGAGAGGAGAATAGAGAAGAGGAGATGAGAAAAGAAGAGAGGAGAGGGAAGGAAATGAGAGGAGGACAAGACAGAAGAGGAGAAGAGAGAAGAGGAGAGGAGATGAGAAGAGAGGAGATGAGAGGAGATGAGAAGAGAGGAGAGTCAAGGAGAAGAGAAGAGATGAGAAGAGAGCAGATGAAAGAAGAGGAGAGGAGATGAGAGGAGATGAGAAGAGAGGAGAGGGGAATAGAGAAGAGGAGATGAGAAAAGACGAGGAGATGGAAGGAAAGGAGAGGAGGAGAGAGGAGAAGACAGAAGAGAAGAGAGGAGATGAGAAGAGAAGAGAGGAGAAGAGATGAGAGGAGAAGAGAAGAGAGGAGAGGAGATGAGAATAGAGGAGATGAGAGGAGATGAGAGGAGAACAGAGGAGAGGAGATGAGAGGAGATGCGAGGAGAATAGAGGAAATGAGAGGAGATGAGAATAGAGGAGATGAGATGAATAGAGAGGAGATGAGAATAGATGAGATGAGAGGAGATGAGATGAGAATAGAGGAGATGAGAGGGGAATAGAGGAGAGGAGATGAGAATAGAGGAGATGAGATGAGAATAGAGGAGATGAGAGGAGATGAGATGAGAGGAGATGAGAATAGAGGATATGAGAGGAGATGAGATGAGAGGAGATGAGATGAGAATAGAGGAGATGAGAGGAGAATAGAGGAGAGGAGATGAGAATAGAGGAGATGAGAGGAGAATAGAGGAGAGGAGATGAGAATAGAGAGGAGAGATGAGAGGAGATGTAACAGTAGCATCTGGAACAGAAAACATCCTTTGTTTCATCCAGCAGACAGAGGGATAGATAATCCCGCAGGCAATAAACAGCAAATGTCCGTCAGGACGGATGAACCTACAGGCGGTGAGCTCCGTACGGCTGGATCAGGGCTATGTCTGTCTAGCCTGGATGTGTTGATGCTCTCTGGCGTACCTGTCACAGAAAGCTGCTGCTGCTGCAAGCGCCGCTTCCAAAAAACGCTCTGGCTGCTGCCACAGGGAACGGATGGTGACGAGTTACAATGCTATGTACGAGGAGACGCTGTCCTGTTTGTTGGTGTCTTTCTGTCAGCATTCTCTGTTTCTGACTTTTAGAGTTTTTTTTCTTTTTCTTCTTCTTCTAAATGCTGCGTTTGAGTTGAGCTTTTGGGGTCAGAGGAGAGGAAGTCGTTTCAGGACAACAGGAAATAGGTAGAGCTCACAATCTTTTGTAGTGTAGGCCTACATTTATGGGACACAATTTTACTACGAATAATACATGGGGCCCTGAATTGCTGCTTGTAGTCTATACCAGAAATAACAGTTTTTTTAGAGGGTATAATTCTGCTTGTTTATCTTAACCCCATTCCTCGATCTAATTTGGAACCAGTCAAATGTCAATGAATAAGCCAATGGTCGGTTTTTACCAGACATTTCATTCAGAATCTCCCTGCGGTATAAAATAATAATAATAATTTTAATACGAGGGATATAGTGATAAATAAATCAAACAGAAGTATCGTCTCCCAGATGGTCGTTTCAGACTAATGAAATCTGCTTTTGTGTTATTTTAAAACAATGAACCTTTTTCTATAATCCTCAAGTATTTTAGGCTCAGTACACCTGGATTGCTCTGCTGTGTACCTTCATACCCGCCCCGCTCCACTTGATAACATATTAGGATTATATTTCAGATATGGTTCTTTAATAAATAGATTAGATAAGCATATCTGTTTAATTGTATTCCCTCCGTCCCTCCGAATGTCAAAAGGATTACAATGAAACAGTTGGTTAGTTCAGTGATTGTAATGCGAGCAGAGCAGAGTGGACATACATGCAAACATCTGTACGGCAATGTATTATCAGAACTATATATATATATATATATATGGCAGTCAGGCAGTCTGGGGTTCTGGGCTATAGATTTACACATCTATGTGTCATTAATGACTGAGATAAATAATAAATATGGAATAAATATTACCTGGTATGAACATGTACCAAGACTGTGTATGAAATTCGGTATAAATTACACTGATGACATATAATTGATGTTTTTGAATGGTTCCAGAAATCATGTTTGATTGAATAGGTTTTAAAGGTCTCTGATGTAATGGTGTGTTTTTGTTGATATAGTAGACCCTACAGATCACATTGACAGTGGCAAAGAACTAGGGTTGGTCTAGAATTAACCAGTAGTGTTCAATTTGTTGTTTCATATGTTCAAATACATTATAAAATGTGCAGAAACATTGAGTCTCTCTTAACTCAGCGGAAAATAAACGGATTCATTTATAATGTATTTAATTTATAATGTATGTATTTATTCATTGTGAAAGCCAGTTATTGTTCTGGTTTTTATATTTCCTTATTGGGATATGTGCAACTCCATCTCAATGTGTTTCCCCCAATCAATTCATCCTGCTGTTGTTGTAAGATCGGTTGGTTGAATAGAACACAAGGCAGCGAAGGCCAAACCCTGTGGCAGACTCTCTTCTCTCTCTCCACCCACTCGGCTATAGTATTTATACCGCTCTCACCAAACGCCTTCAAGTACCCTGATATTTCAGCGTCTCGTCAAATGATTACACTGCATTAGTATTCACCGGAGATATGAATTAACGCTAAAAACAAAACAGGCGTTGTCGTAGCTGCTCACTTTGACGTGGTGGATATGTAAAGGGACAAGTGCCGTGTCTCTATGAACTGTACTGCTTCATCCTACCAGAGGATTTCCGCTCTGGGATAACATGCCAGAGATGCCACTGGTACAGTCTCCAGCCTGGCTAACATCCGCCATTAGTCTCATCCTTAACATCCCGTGTAGAGTGTGTGTGTGTGTGTGTGTGTGTGTGTGTGTGTGTGTGTGTGTGTGTGTGTGTGTCTTTGCACAGAAATATTCCACTAATTAAATCAGTGAGAAGCAGCAAAGCTACAGTAACCGTAAGGCATTTATGTTTCCAGTTGTATGTCTAGAGGTCATGTCAGTCCAGGATGGCTAGAGGTCATATCAGTCCAGGATGGCTAGAGGTTAAATCAGTCCAGGATGGCTAGAGGTCAAATCAGTCCAGGATGGCTAGAGGTCATATCAGTCCAGGATGGCTAGAGGTCATATCAGTCCAGGATGGCTAGAGGTCAAATCAGTCCAGGATGGCTAGAGGTCAAATCAGTCCAGGATGGCTAGAGGTCATATCAGTCCAGGATGGCTAGAGGTTAAATCAGTCCAGGCTGGCTAGAGGTCATATCAGTCCAGGCTGGCTAGAGGTCAAATCAGTCCAGGCTGGCTAGAGGTCATATCAGTCCAGGCTGGCTAGAGGTCATATCAGTCCAGGCTGGCTAGAGGTCAAATCAGTCCAGGCTGGCTAGAGGTCAAATCAGTCCAGGCTGGCTAGAGGTCAAATCAGTCCAGGCTGGCTAGAGGTCATATCAGTCCAGGCTGGCTAGAGGTCAAATCAGTCCAGGCTGGCTAGAGGTCATATCAGTCCAGGCTGGCTAGAGGTCAAATCAGTCCAGGCTGGCTAGAGGTCAAATCAGTCCAGGCTGGCTAGAGGTCAAATCAGTCCAGGCTGGCTTTTATCTCTGTGTGCGTGTGTGTGTGCATGTGAGAAAACAAATGAGTCTGTTTGTATGTTTTAACATGTCAGCATACGTGTGTGTGTTTGGTTTTACTATCCTTTTGGGGATTAGATGGCCTCGCAATGATAGTAAAACAAGGAAAAGGGCTATTTTAAGCTTAGCAGTTACGTTTAGGGTTACCTAATGTCCCTACTGTCCCTAATGTAACTGCACTTAATGTCCCTAATGCGCCTACTCTACCTAATGTCCCTACTGTCCCTAATGTAACTGCACTTAATGTCCCTAATGCGCCTACTCTACCTAATGTCCCTACTGTCCCTAATGTAACTGCACTTAATGTCCCTAATGCGCCTACTCTACCTAATGTCCCTACTGTCCCTAATGTAACTGCACTTAATGTCCCTAATGCGCCTACTCTACCTAATGTCCCTACTGTACCTGTGCTTGATAAATAATCTAGTAGTCCTTCAGTCCTGTCTGTTATAAATCATCTGATAGTCCTTCAGTCCATTCTGTAATACATTTTCTAGTAGTCCTTCAGTCCTGTCTGTTTTCAATCATCTAGTAGTCCTCCACTCTTGTCCTTTATAAATTATCTATTAGGTATTTTAATTTGCTGACCACAGATCTGTCTGGTTCTCAAATGATATAAGGGTCAAGTTATTACGGGTCAAGTTATTAAGGTTAAGTTATTAAGGGTCAAGTTATTAAGGGTCAAGTTATTAAGGGTCACGTTATTAAGGGTCAAGTTATTACGGGTCAAGTTATTAAGGGTCAAGTTATTAAGGGTCAAGTTATTAAGGGTCAAGTTATTAAGGGTCAAGTTATTAAGGGTCACGTTATTAAGGGTCAAGTTATTAAGGGTCAAGTTATTAAGGGTCAAGTTATTAAGGGTCAAGTTATTAAGGGTCAAGTTATTAAGGTCAAGTTATTAAGGGTCAAGTTATTAAGGGTCAAGTTATTAAGGGTCACATTATTAAGGGTCAAGTTACTAAGGTAAAGTTATTACGGGTCAAGTTATTAAGGGTCAAGTTATTAAGGTCAAGTTATTACGGGTCAAGTTATTAAGGGTCAAGTTATTAAGGGTCAAGTTATTAAGGGTCAAGTTATTAAGGGTCAAGTTATTAAGGTCAAGTTATTAAGGGTCAAGTTATTAAGGGTCAAGTTATTAAGGGTCAAGTTATTAAGGGTCAAGTTATTAAGGGTCAAGTTATCAAGGGTCAAGTTATTAAGGGTCAAGTTATTAAGGTCAAGTTATTACGGGTCAAGTTATTAAGGGTCAAGTTATTAAGGGTCAAGTTATTAAGGGTCAAGTTATTACGGGTCAAGTTATTAAGGGTCAAGTTATTAAGGTCAAGTTATTACGGGTCAAGTTATTAAGGGTCAAGTTATTAAGGGTCAAGTTATTAAGGGTCAAGTTATTAAGGGTCAAGTTATTAAGGTCAAGTTATTAAGGGTCCAGTTATTAAGGGTCAAGTTATTAAGGGTCAAGTTATTAAGGTCAAGTTATTAAGTGTCAAGTTATTAAGTGTCAAGTTATTAAGGTCAAGTTATTAAGGGTCAAGTTACTAAGGGTCCAGTTATTAAGGGTCAAGTTATTAAGGGTCAAGTTATTAAGTGTCAAGTTATTAAGGTCAAGTTATTAAGGGTCAAGTTATTAAGGGTCAAGTTACTAAGGGTCAAGTTATTAAGGGTCAAGTTACTAAGGGTCAAGTTATTAAGGGTCAAGTTACTAAGGGTCAAGGTATTAAGGTAAAGTAATTTTTTTACATTAGCGTGAAACTTACAGGAGCAGCTGTTTCACGGACTCTGGATGGGTGTATTAACACTCAGGACGACAGTTTATACTATTAAACAAACACAAAGTACCGCAGCGCAGATAAATGTGCACGTTACTTATCGTCTTGTGGCAAGGAAGACACGCCGACATCAGCATGACCCAGATGGGTTTCTCTTCCTTTTTTCGTAACAATGAACCTTCATATCCTCTACCATCTTAGCGTCAACACAATATAATATACACACATCCCCTACAACCACATAATATCACGTAACATTCATACCAGCTGTAGCTGTGTCAAATATCCACAAAAGCCAGCTTTCACGCTGGGTTGAAAACCCGAGGCTACGGACGTGAGTCTGAAAATAACCTGGCATAAAAAAACAAACAGGCATCCCAACTGGACAAGGCTTGTGGAGCTGATAGCTAAGAGCAAAGTGAAAAAGGACAGTTGAAAGTCGCATGGATTTGACATTGATTTGTGACAAAGTTTAAAAAACGAGAGTTGTGTCGTACCAAGATGTCCGTATAGAAGTCTGTGGCCTACGTAGACGTCATTTAAAACATGTTGGTTAGTCTCAGTTCACTTGTCACAACATACCTCGGGGTCTTGGGCATCGCCGCATTACTTCAACCTGCTCAGTAGAATGATCCCAACCAAGGTGTCGATCTCAATCTCCTTCCTAAGATAGAATCACATTTTTTTGGACCTACAGTAGCCTAGCTAAGTTGTACAATTTATAAACATACCAAGATACCAGATGTAGCCTAATATGTAATCAAACCAAGCTCTAACTTAGGTTTCGGAAAAACACGTTTACAATATAACTAAGACTAAATTACATTTTATGATTGTGATTGTTATTTTTTAGTGTTTGAAGCTCTTCTGTGGTAAAAATCTCTCTTCTTCTCACAGATTGGACTTCCTATTCCTTAATGTCGGGTTCCCGAATGGATCTCTATTCCCTATATAGTACACTGCTTTTCACCAGCGCCCTATGGGACAAAGATGGAGCTGCTGTGGATAGTACCTGTCTTACGGACTGATGACCAATTCTGCTATTTTGTGTATTTTTACACTGATCGTAACTTTTGTTGTTGTACATAATGTCTACCCCATAATTTATTTTGACCTATCAATGGGACCGGAATATTTTTAATATTTTTATTTTCTCCGAGTCGTGGCTGAACAAGGACATGGATAATATACATATTTTCTGTGTATCATCAAGACCGGACGGCAGTAAGACAAATGGAGGAGGGGTGTGTCTCTTTGTTAACAACAGCTGGTGCACAATCTCTAACGTTAAGTCTCCAGTTTTTGTTCACCTGAGTTAGAATACCTCATGATACGCTGTAGACCATACTATTTACCAAGAAGAAGGAGTAAAAACAAACCCCCATCCCGTCTTTGATTATTCGTACAAACCAGTTCTATCACCTCCTCCTCGACCTACGACCCTTAAGTATCCCAAGGGGGTCATATGTAGACACTCTTACAAATCACATGTGTTACACAGGATTAGTCAACCAGTCAACCAGACATCCTGTCACCAAATGTGCTGATTCTAAGGAAGGGGGAGAAGAGAGAGATATTTAGCCTAATGTCTTCTGTGTTTTAAGGAAGGAAATGGCGCCAAACGCGCTATTGGACATTTGACCACTCTTCTAAACAATTTAGGTATCAAAATGGATGGTCAGGACCACTGACCTTTTCCCTGTTTCATCTCCATCATAACAGAAACACAACTGAACCAGACGACACTCAGCTAACATACACATAAATACCACATTGCATTTCATTTACCTTTGGGTGACCCTGTGTTTGTGTGAAACTGGTGCCAGTAACTGATTATTGTAAGATTGTTAGTCTGAATTACATATCAACAACCAATACTGTCCTGACACTGTCCACAGCGGGTGTCAACCTGTAACCGGGCCGGTCGACCCTTGATTAGAGAGTCTATATTTTCACAGCTGTGAAACTTTACCTATGTCAAATCAAATCAAATGTCATTTGTCACATGCGCCGAATACAACAGGTGTAGACCTTACAGTGAAATGCTTACTTAGAAGCCCTTAACCAACAATGCAGTTTTAAGAAAAATACCTACAAAAATAAGAAATAAAAGTAACAAATAATTAAAAAGCAGCAGTAAAATAACAATAGCGAGGCTATATACGGGGTACTGTTACAGAGTCAATGTGCGGGGGCACCAGTTAGTCGAGGTATTTGAGGTAATATGTACACGTAGGTAGAGTTATTAAAGTGACTATGCATAGATAATAAACAAAGAGTAGCAGCAGCGTAAAAGAGGGGGGGGGGGCAATGCAAATACTCTGGGTAGCCATTTGATTAAATGTTCAGGATTAAATGTTCTACCCCCTTATGGCTTGGGGGGTAGAAGCTGTTTAGAAGAATCCTGGACCTAGACTTGGCGCTCCGGTACCGCTTGCTACGGTACTAGGGTTGGCTGGAGTGTAGTCCCTCGTTCACTTTTCCAGTTTTCACGAAGAAGAATTTCCAATTCTCCAACGTCCTGTTAAAGTGTCATATCTGCCTGTGAGTATATAAGCCCATTCTCATTTGATCTGTAGAGTTTCCCCACGTCAATGATTGTACTGCATTCCATTTGTATCTTGTGTCTATTAACCCTTATGTGTTGTTCATGTGTTTGTTATTCACACAATGTTGACGGCGCTGATGGACCCACAACAGTATTGGGAGTTTATTAAAACAATACAGCAGTAACAATTTATGTAAAAATAATTCATACTTACAGTACCAGTCAAAAGTTTGGACACATCTACTCATTACAGGGTTTTTCTTTATTTTTACTTTTTTCTACATTGTACAAACACACACACACACACACACACACACACACACACACACACACACACACACACACACACACACACACACACACACACACACACACACACACACACACACACACACACACACACACACACACACACACACCCAAACACATACTATATAGCACAAGCCCAGTGGTGTAAAAAGTACTCCCTTGTCATACTTGAACAACAGTAAAGATACCTTAATATAAAATGACTCAAGTAAAAGTCACCCAGTAAAATACTACTTGAGTAAAAGTCTAAAACTATTTGGTTTAAAATATACTTAAGTATAAATCATTTCAAATTCCTTATATTAAGCAAACCAGATGGCACAATTTTCTTGTTTTTTAAATTTACGGAAAGCCACGGGCACACTTCAACATTCAGACATAATTTACAAACAAAACATGTGTGTTTAGTGTGTCCTCCAGATCAGAGGCAGTAGGGATGACCAGGGATGTTCTCTGTTTAGTGAGTCCACCAGATCAGAGGCAGTAGGGATGACCAGGGATGTTCTCTGTTTAGTGAGTCCACCAGATCAGAGGCAGTAGGGATGACCAGGGATGTTCTCTGTTTAGTGAGTCCACCAGATCAGAGGCAGTAGGGATGACCAGGGATGTTCTCTGTTTAGTGTGTCCTCCAGATCAGAGGCAGTAGGGATGACCAGGGATGTTCTCTGTTTAGTGAGTCCTCCAGATCAGAGGCAGTAGGGATGACCAGGGATGTTCTCTGTTTAGTGAGTCCACCAGATCAGAGGCAGTAGGGATGACCAGGGATGTTCTCTGTTTAGTGACTCCGCCAGATCAGAGGCAGTATGGATGACCAGGGATGTTCGGTTGATAAGTGTGTGAATTGGACTATTTTCCTGTCCTGCTAACCATTAAAAATGTAACGAGTACTTTTGGGTGTCAAGGAAAATGTGTGGAGTTAAAATACCAATCTTTTCTTATAGGAATGTAGTGAGGTAAAAGTAAAAGTAGTCAAAAATATAAATAGTAAAGTTAAGAACAGATACCACAAAATAACTACTTAAGTACTTTACACCACTGCACAAGCACACATGCATTCTGCCTTTCACACTCACCACATACTCTGCTGCTACTCTCTGTTATCGATCCTGTTGCCTAGTAACTTTACCTGTACCTACACTACATGACCAAAAGTATGTGGACGCCTGCTCGTCAAACATCTCATTACAAAATCAATGGGTATTAATATGGAGTTGGTCCCCACTTTGCTGCCATAACAGCCTACATTCTTCTGGGAAGGCTTTCCACTAAATGTTTGAACATTGCACTGGGGACTTGTTCCCATTCAGCCACAAGAGCATTGGTGAGCCCATCCCAAAGGTGTTCGATGGGGTTGAGGTCAGGGCTCTGTGCATGCCAGTCAAGTTCTTTCAGACCGATCTCGACAAATAATTTCTGTATGAACCTCACTTTGTACAAAGGGTCATTGTCATGTTGAAACAGGAAATGGCCTTCCCCAAACTGTTGCCAAAAAGTTGGAAGCACAGAATCGTCTAGGAAGCCATTGTAGGCTCCACTGTTAAGATTTCCCTTCACTGGAACTAAGAGGCCTAGCCGGAACCATCATAAACAGCCCCAGACCATTATCTCGTACCCCTGCACATCGACTCGGTACTCCCTGTATATAGCCATGCTATTACCTCGTACGCCTGCACATCGACTCAGTACTGGTACTCCCTGTATATAGCCAAGCTATTACCTCGTACGCCTGCACATCGACTCAGTACTGGTACTCCCTGTATATAGCCATGCTATTACCACGTATGTATATAGCCATGTTGTTATGTACTTCCTGTATATAGCCATGTTGTTATGTACTTCCTGTATATAGCCATGTTGTTATGTACTTCCTGTATATAGCCATGTTGTTATGTACTTCCTGTATATAGCCATGTTGTTATGCACTTCCTGTATATAGCCATGTTGTTATGTACTTCCTGTATATAGCCATGTTCTTATGTACTTCCTGTATATAGCCATGGTGTTATGTACTTCCTGTATATAGCCATGTTGTTATGTACTTCCTGTATATAGCCATGTTGTTATGTACTTCCTGTATATAGCCATGGTGTTATGTACTTCCTGTATATAGCCATGTTGTTATGTACTTCCTGTATATAGCCATGTTGTTATGTACTTCCTGTATATAGCCATGTTGTTATGTACTTCCTGTATACAGCCATGTTGTTATGTACTTCCTGTATATAGCCATGTTGTTATGTACTTCCTGTATATAGCCATGTTGTTATGTACTTCCTGTATATAGCCATGTTGTTATGTACTTCCTGTATATAGCCATGTTGTTATGTACTTCCTGTATATAGTCATGTTGTTATCTACTTCCTGTATATAGCCATGTTGTTATGTACTTCCTGTATATAGTAATGTTGTTATGTACTTCCTGTATATAGCCATGTTGTTATGTACTTCCTGTATATAGCCATGTTGTTATGTACTTCCTGTATATAGCCATGTTGTAATGTGCTTCCTGTATATAATAATGTTGTTATCTACTTCCTGTATAAAGCCATGTTGTTATGTACTTCCTGTATATAGTCATGTTGTTATCTACTTCCTGTATAAAGCCATGGTGTTATTTTGACTCATCATTGTTATTTGTTATTCATTATGTATTTCTTCTTCGTGTCACTATTTCTGTTTTTATTTCATATTTTTTTATATTTATCTGTAACTCTGTTGGAAATAGACCTGTAAATTAGCTGTTAGTCTACACCTGTTGTTTACAAAGAATTTCAACAGTCTACACCTGTCGTTTACAAAGCATTTCACTGTTAGTCTACACCTGTTGTTTACAAAGCATTTCACTGTTAGTCTACACCTGTCGTTTACAAAGCATTTCACTGTTAGTCTACACCTGTCGTTTACAAAGCATTTCACTGTTAGTCTACACCTGTCGTTTACAAAGCATTTCACTGTTAGTCTGCACATGTTGTTTACAAAGCATTTCACCGTTAGTCTACACCTGTTGTTTACAAAGCATTTCACTGTTAGTCTACACATGTTGTTTACAAAGCATTTCACTGTTAGTCTACACCTGTTGTTTACAAAGGATGTGACAAGTACAATACGAATTCATAGTTGCATTTTTAAGCAATAAGTCCCGAGAGGGTGTGGTATATGCCTAATATACCATGACTAAGTGCTGCTCTTAGGCATGACGCAACGCATTGCATTTTGGGACATAGATAACACAGACAACATAATCTCAAATGATGTCCATGTACTCTTGACCTTCTTGTAGAGTTTAATTTATGCTGTCTCAAATCTCTTCTGCCTGTAATACCAATCCCAATCCAATGTGGTGTTCTGATTGGATTAAATGGCAAAACCATGCGTCCAATCATCATGGCAATATATATTTCAAGATTCTTTTTTGGGGAAAAAGCTATAATCTCAATATGGTGGATGATGACATCGTCAGTAGTGGCAGCATTGCTTAGAATCCAGAATGTGATCCGCCACCTTGATTTGGTCTTTTATCTATATTTAACTAGGCAAGACAGTTAATAACAAATTATTACTTACAATGACAGCCTGGGAACAGCAGGTTAACTGCCTTGTTCAGAGGCAGAATGACAGACTTTTACCTTGTCAGCTCAGGGATTTGACCAAGCAACCTTTCGGATACTGGCCCAACGCTCTAACCACTAGGCTACCTGCCGCCCCTGCCGGTCTTATGTCGCATAATTTGAAATGGAGTTTTTGATAAAAGTAGAGACAGAACTCGAAAATTGTATATCATACACTACATTTTAGGAAAAATAGGAAAGTAATTCTGCTTTGAAAGTTTTGAGAAAATGGCCCGTGAATGTTTTGGTACATCTACTGGGCAGCTCTCCTTTGTCTACACCCATTCAGCATCGTTCACACCCTCTTAAGCCATAGCCCCACCCATCTATTTAAGGATTCACATGTGAAGCTATGTGCTAAACACTAGTGTAATAATCAACGATTTAAAGACTAAAAGTGATGAAAGTAATAGCAAAAAGCAGTAGTAAAAAATGTACTTTATCTAGTCCTTGGTTTATATGCTAATCTGACGTTGGTGGAGATCATGTTCTTCACAGTACTGTCTCTGGTAAGACACACTATATCAAACTAGGCTCAATGTTAGCTAGCTAGCTAACATAAGGCTATAACTAGTAATGCAGATGGCTTTCTGAGATACTAATAATATTACTACACAGATCATACACGTAACGATAGCTTGCTAGCTATCTAACAGTACGCTTTAACTTGCAATGAAAATTACTTTCTGACAAAATCAGAAATGTATAATATCTGAAAATGTAGCTAAACTCTTACTTGTATACATGAATTAACGCTTCTAACTCTGTCATGGACGCCATGGTTGCCCTTAGCTTGAAGATGTAATCCAGAGACAGTTGTTTTATACAACAGCCTCCTGTGTTCTCTTTTTAACTCTCTCCGCATTTGGTAATCATCTCTCTGCTTCCACCGGGCATTCCACTGTTGATCACCATTTCTTCCCACATCGCCATCATCAGAAGACTCTACAATGTCTGGTTCAATTATTATTATTATTATTTTTTAACCTAAATCAGGGATTTCTTCATCGTCTGATTCATTTTCAGAGTCAGAGAGAGTCAGCATGGCACTATTGTCCTCCAGAAAGTAGTCCATCACAACCTTTCCCCACTGACCTTTGTCGATAACGCTATTAACTTCAGGGCAGCGATGCAACACTTTTTCAGTTCTTCACTATATCTTTCCAAAAAGCAGTGGCAGAAGAGGATTATCGACACATACTGATCAGCTACATGGCAGAACAATCCAAACTCATCTCTCTGCATGTCCAGCCCATCCATTATATCACTCAATCGTGGCTAGCGGGAAGGTTCCTGTATTTGCTGTGGCTAAACCAACTAGGCTCGTAATTTAACAATTGTATTAGTGTTTACAGATGGCATACACGTTTGTTATTAAGGCACCTGCAAGTTCACGTGTTTCAGAAGGAATTTCTTCCCCCCCAAAAAATACAAAAAAAACATTCAAATGCCTCTCCTGTGAAGTAGTAACCTGCGACATACGCCTAGCTTCTTGAAACGGCTCACAATTTATACGTTTTGTTTCAATGATGAATCAGAGCTTGCCAATTTAGACTCCAGGCCTGGAGCAGTGTGGCATAATGTCGTTTCCTAAATGAGAGCAGGATGAGGTTCACAGGAATTCCTCTATTTATGTACGGTACTGTATGTACAATGAGCCCTTATTTGACCTGATACCCTCAATGCAATAAGGACAAGAATGTCAGGCATTGAAATAGTCAAGTTTATGCATTGAAAGTTTAGACATTAATAAATAAATGAGGCATTGAAAGTTTAGACATGAATAAATAAATGAGGCATTGAAAGTTTAGACATGAATAAATAAATGAGGCATTGAAAGTTTAGACATTAATTAATAAATGAGGCATTGAAAGTTTAGGCATTAATTAATACATGAGGCATTGAAAATTTAGACATTAATTAATAAATGAGGCATTGAAAGTTTAGACATTAATTAATAAATGAGGCATTGAAAGTTTAGACATTATTAAACTCCAGAGAGATTATTCCAAGAAACAAACCAGCAGATTATTTTGTTCACAAGAGGAACTGACAAATCCCTTAAAATCAGTTTTGAGTCTTTCAATATCTGAACTCCTTGAAAATAAATGTACATTCCCCTATGTCTCTAGACTACCCCTGCACTCAGAGCCACTTTCAGAATATCCACTCATCACACTTAGAGGCTATTCTCACTGACAAAAGTTTAAGGAGAGGCATCGGGACAAGATTAACTAGCTACTGTAGCTAACTAGCTACTTCATAATATCTCGCTACTAGTAAGCTGAATGCTGACGTTAGCTGAACCATATTTAGATAACTAACTCAATTTCAGCGTATTGAAGTTCCCTTAAAACAAACCCGGCTTCATTTGATCAATATCATGGAAGTCATTATATGAGGTAAACGCAAATTACAACGGAAAACGGTGTTGGCTGTGTACACAGTTTAGCAGATGTTATAGAGGGTGTAGCAAAATGGTTATGTTACTGTCTCCTAACGATGCAGTAAAATGTCAATCAAGAACACAAACAAGTTCTTAAAGCTACAGCGATCATTTCAGAATGTAACAGGTTGTTACTAAAACTCCCAGGTGAAAACTAAATAAAACAAGTATAATGAAAATGTCTATACATTTTAGCTGTTTTTAAAAAACATTGCTCTGCTATTAGGATTTTTACGGTAGGAATAATTCTGTTTCTACTGACCTGTTTGGAGGGAGGCAACTGTCAGGTGAGCTGTGTGCACAACCTCCTGAGCAATTTGCAAGTTTACATTACAGTAATTTCTCTGGAGAATCTCATTATCTATGTCAGTGTGAAAAGAAATTTAGGGCCCAGACACATCAATAGCGTTTGCTAGCAGAGAGAGAGTACTTAGCACTTCTGAACGTAATTTCCAAACCAAGCGCTCTCTGATTTTACAACGCTAGATTCACATTCGGTGTGATGCGTGGAAGCCTTTTAAAAGTGCAATTTGATTAAACCCTTTCGTAGTTAAACCCCATAGATTAAACCCCTTCGTAGTTGACGCATAAATAATGTGATTTTGCAGCAGATTCTAATCTTTTGGTTGAATGGTAACTGAGCCCTGGTTTAGAGGCAGTAGACAATAGGAGGGATCTGTCTAACAGGGACACATGCTGGGCAGGTGGCGGGGGGGCAGAGGATGTATCAGGGAGGGGCGGCAATATGCAACCCTCCATTGTGTATTATGTATTTTGCATGACAACTTCCTGTTTGGTTCTATGAACCAGCTGAGAGCTACAGTATGTGTTTTTACCGTCACACCGGTCCAAATCCAGCAAACGTGACACCTTTAAGATTTAACACGTGTTCATGACTTATTTGCATATGAGGAAAGAATACATATTGTTTCCTTTTTGGGTTGCGGTTGTGGCGTGGCGTGGCGTGGCGTGGCATGGCGTTGTGCTGGGTCTGGGTTGGAGATGATGTACAGCTGGCCTAAGCTCTCGTTCTCTCTGTGAAAAGGGCCACAGAACCAACACAACCCCTCTGAAAACAGAATCTGGCATATGTTAAACTAAGATAACGCCATCCAACATTCTTGCAGACCTCAGCTCATTGTGACTTCACCCAGTGAAGGCCCTGCGAGGCAAAAGGTTTCCAAACTATTTCATTTTTTTTTTTCCGATGAAAAAAAATAATAAAAAAATGAGGGCTTAGCATATTCACACCCGCTGCAGGCTAGTACTGTACAGTGTCTGACTGGCTGCTAGCTGGGTTACAGCAAGCCCTTCACAAAGGTCACAGTTTGACCAATCCTGTTATTAACAGAACGATACACAAGGAATGATGATCACTGTGCCCAGCAGCTAGCTTCAGCATCTGTAGACATTCCAACATATGCTAGCGAGAATTTATATATTCTTTTAGCATTGAATATGGTGGCAGATAGAATTTTGTTCCAAGGTAGATATCTATATATATATATATAGCAAGTCAATCCTTCCCTCTGTTCCCTGAGAACCTGTTTAATATAAGGTAGTTAATGCCACCTCTGATGATGATGTGTCTTGCACAATATAATTTATATTCGACCGAGGGTCCAAAAATGGGAGGCATTGTAAAATATTTCCATTATGTGGAGAATGTTACTAGGTAGTAAAGGCTTTTTACGGCTCTCAATCTGTTGTTGTTCCGGGTGATTTTTTTTATCTGTTAAACTTCACTGAATATTTTAATGGTGCTTCTTAAACAGGAGGAAATATCTGTCTGAGACACTTTTACATAAAGTGTCTCTCTTGCTCGTACCTTTGACTGGGCATTAAAAATAACAGCAAATTCTCTCTCGCTCTCTCTTTCTCTCTATTTCTAACTCCCTCTGTCTCTCTCTCTCTCTCTCTCTCTCTCTCTCTCTCTCTCTCTCTCTCTCTCTCTCTCGCTCTCTATCTCTCTCTCTCTCTTGCTCTCTCCTTCTCGATCTCATTCTCTAACTGTTTTATATCAAAATTATTAGTCTTTCTTTATTAACAGGGCTGTAAAGGTTACACCGTCATTTAAGCAGCAGTTGAGGCAGATTGATGTTTATGTCATTACAGTTCCAACTGGAATGTACTGACACACTCTTGGCCACTCTACTTAAAGTAGAGATGGGTTTCAGCCGTCGTTGACATTGCAGATGAAGCAAAATACTGTCTTATCTGGAGGACGGGAGACTACAGTGGCTAGGTGGGTGAAGAGATAACAGCATTCTGTCATGATAAGGTTGACCTTTTCGTGATGCATTGATATGCTGTCAACATTGAGAATAATCCTTTATTGATAAAGATATGTGAGATTAACATCTGAAGATTAAAATGTCATGTAAAGCAGGCAGTGTGTATCATGCTAACAGACAGATTATCATCAGACTATCTATAGAGACTAATCCATGCAGTGTGTATCATGCTAACAGACAGATTATCTCCAGACTATCTATATAGACTAATCCATGCAGTGTGTATCATGCTAACAGACAGATTATCATCAGACTATCTATAGAGACTAATCCATGCAGTGTATATCATGCTAACAGACAGAGTATCATCAGACTATCTATAGAGACTAATCCATGCAGTGTGTAGCGTACTAACAGACAGATTATCTCCAGACTATCTATAGAGACCGTTTAAAATGAGGGAGGATGATAATTTTTTCCATGAGCATAGCCTTATTTCTAATACAGCATATTTATTGGATGACTGTCATTCATATTCCATTCACCCAGTTCAATGTAACATCTATAGGTTTAGGCTATTACAAGATACTCCAATTTTACCTATACCCATCATGAGGTTGCTACAACTTAGCCTATGAATAAAAATGTACAACATAGGTGCACAGGTTAAGAGAAATCTGAGTAATCAAGGTGACAGATTCAATACCGCCTTGCACAATCAAGCATATAGCTGATCTAGGGCGTAATCATTAGTTGAGCAGTTGCAAACTAGAGTTTCTATTAGACAAATTAAGGTAAATTTATCCCCGTATCGTTCCGTTTGAGAACGGAAGCAAACAGAGTTCACTTTCACAGCAGCCACATATAAACAGAATGATCCCTTTGATCGTTGGATAATTCCTTCTTGCATCTACGCTGTCTCCTCCTTTCAACTTTTCCCTTTGCTCGTGGACTTCAGTGCACAACACATCAGCTGTCTGTGACCTGGTGAAAAAAACCTTCTAAATTAAACCTTCATATAATAACCGCTAACCGCTACACACAGCCTACATCGTTGTCAGCATATTAGCTAACGTCAAGTCAACATAGCTAATAGAACTAACGCGTTAGTAAACCCGCTACAATCATGCAGTACAGTGCAGACAGCAGCAAGCAGTTTAGCAGTTACACTGGCGGGCCCCGGTGGCAATAAATTAATAAAATCAAACACTTACCATGACTTGAAAGAGTTCCAGTGTTGGATAGCCATCGCCAGCTAAATAACATAGCATCCCTCTCTGTTTGAGTCGGTTGTTTGAGTAGGGTAAACTAGCTAGCTGCATTGGCTAGCTAAGTAGGTGAAAGTTAAAAAAAAGAAAGCTAACTATATAGCTAACTTTTTTTCTCTCTCTCTCTCGCTTCTACTTAATTTTTGAAGAAATTAATTGGTTCAAAACTGTTCAACTATCGTCTTTCTCTCTCTTTGAGTCAACTACTCACTCAGGAGAGGGCTCAGAACGCACCCTTGTGGGGCCCCAGTGTTGAGGATCAGCGGGGTGGAGATGTTGGTACCTACCCTCACCACCTGGGGGCGGCCCGTCAGGAAGTCCAGGACCCAGTTGCACAGGGCGGGGTCGAGACCCAGGGTCTCGAGCTTGATGACGAGTTTGGAGGGTACTATGGTGTTAAATGCTGAGCTGTAGTCGATGAACAGCATTCTCACATAGGTATTCCTCTTGTCCAGATGGGTTAGGGCAGTGTGCAGTGTGGTTGGGATTGCGTCGTCTGTGGACCTATTGGGTCGGTAAGCAAATTGGAGTGGGTCTAGGGTGTCCGGTAGGGTGGAGGTGATATGATCCTTGACTAGTCTCTCAAAGCACTTCATGATGACGGAAGTGAGTGCTACGGGGCGGTAGTCGTTTAGCTCAGTTACCTTAGCTTTCTTGGGAACAGGAACAACGGTGGCCCTCTTGAAGCATGTGGGAACAGCAGACTGGGATAAGGATTCATTGAATACAATCCCTGATGTCTCTCTGGAATGTTACCCTTGCTCGGATTTCATCAACCTTATTGTCATGAGACTGGACATTGGCAGTAGTATGCTAGGGAGTGGAGCGCGATGTGCCCGTCTCCGAAGCCTGACCAGGAGACCGCTACGTTTGCCCCTTTTACGGCGGGTTGCCGGCTGGGATCAGATCCATTGTATTGGGTGGAAGGCAAAACACTGGATCCGTTTCGGGAAAGTCATATTCCTGGTTGGAACGATGGTGAGTTGACGTTGCTCTTATATTCAGTAGTTCCTCCCGACTGTATGTAATGAAACCTAAGATTACCTGGGGTACCAATGTAAGGAATTACACACAAAAAAACTAAATACTGCATATTTTCCAAGGAACGCGAAGCGAGGCGGCCATCTTGGTCGGCGCCGGAAGAGGGTACCCCCAAGCTATAAGACTGCTAAATAGTTAGTTAAATAATTAACCAATAGCTAGCCAGACTACTGAATATGAATGAACCCCTTTGCACAAAACAGTTTAACTCATTCCAAATGCTGCTATTACTGTTTATTATCTATCATGTTTCCAAGTCAGTTCATACCTACCTATATGTACATACAGTAGATGCACTGTACACAGCTACCTCAGTTACCTTGTACCCCTGCACATCGACTCAGTACTGGCACTCCCTGTATATAGGCATGTTATTACCTGGTACTCCCTGTATATAGCTATGTTCTTACCTGATACTCCCTGTATATAGCCATGTTATTACCTGGTACTCCCTGTATATAGCCATGTTCTTACCTGATACTCCCTGTATATAACCATGTTATTACCTGGTACTCCCTGTATATAACCATGTTATTACCTGGTACTCCCTGTATATAGCCATGTTATTACCTGGTACTCCCTGTATATAGCCATGTTATTACCTGATACTCCCTGTATATAGCCATGTTATTACCTGGTACTCCCTGTATATAGCTATGTTCTTACCTGATACTCCCTGTATATAGCCATGTTATTACCTGGTACTCCCTGTATATAGCCATGTTCTTACCTGATACTCCCTGTATATAACCATGTTATTACCTGGTACTCCCTGTATATAACCATGTTATTACCTGGTACTCCCTGTATATAGCCATGGTATTACCTGGTACTCCCTGTATATAGCCATGTTATTACCTGGTACTCCCTGTATATAGCAATGTTATTATCTACTTTCTGTATACAGCCATGTTATTACCTGGTACTCCCTGTGTACAGCCATGTTGTTATGTACTTACTGCATATAGCCATGCTATTATCTGCTTCCTGTATATAGTCATGTTGTTATCTACTTCCTGTATATAGTCATGTTGTTATGTACTTCCTGTATATAACCATGTTGTTATGTACTTCCTGTATATAGCCATGTTGTTATCTACTTCCTGTATATAACCATGTTGTTATGTACTTCCTGTATATAACCATGTTGTTATGTACTTCCTGTATGTAGCCATGTTGTTATTGTCAGAGCCGTGTGTATAGGTGGCAGGGAAGTCAGGCGCAGGAGAGTTAAACTGAGTGTAAATGGAGACTTTTAATAAATGTCCACTTAACATGCTCCAAACACGAAAATGTACATACATAAAATAAACATGGGTACGAGGACCCGTCGTGCACCTATACACCAATAAACAACAGTTGACATAAAACAATCCCTGACAAAGACATGAGGGGAAACAGAGGGTTAAATACACAAGAGGCAATGGATGGGATTGAAAACAGGTATGTGGGAAGACAAGACAAAACCAATGGAAAATGAAAAATGGATCGATGATGGCTAGAAGACCGGTGACGTCGACCGCCGAACACCGCCCGAACAAGGAGAGGCAACGACTTCGGCAGAAGTCGTGACAGTTATCTGCTTCCTGTATATATTCATGTTGTTATCTACTTCCTGTATATAGTCATGTTGTTATCTACTTCCTGTATATAGTCATGTTGTTATCTACTTCCTGTATATAGTCATGTTGTTATCTACTTCCTGTATAAAGCCATGTTGTTATTTTGACTCATCATTGTTATTTGTTATTCATTATGTATTTCTTCTTTGTGTCACTATTTCTATTTTAATTTGATATTTGTTTGTATATTTATCTGTAACTCTGTTGGAAATAGACCTGTAAATTAGCTGTTAGTCTACACCTGTCGTTTACAAAGAATTTCAACAGTCTACACCTGTTGTTTACAAAGCAGTTCACTGTTAGTCTACACCTGTTGTTTACAAAGCATGTGACAAATAACATTTGATTTGATTTGATAGGTGCATTTTGGGGCATAGATAACACAGACAACATAATCTCAAATGATGTCCATGGACTCTTGACCTTCTTGTAGAGTTTCATTTATGCTTTCTCAAATCTCTTCTGCCTGTAATACCAATCCCAATCCAATGTGGTGTTCTGATTGGATTAAATGGCAAAACCATGCGTCCAATCATCATGGCAATATATAGTTCAAGATTCTTTTTGGGGGAAAAAGCTATATTCTCAAAATTGGGGATGATGGCATACTCATTAGTGGCAGCATTGCTTAGAATCCAAATTGTGACCCACCACCTCGATTCGGTCGTATGTTGCAAAATTTGTAATGTTTTTATTTTATTACATTGGATAAAAGTAGAGACTCAGAGCTAGAAAATTGTATATCATAAACTGCAGTTGAGGAACAATGGGAAATAAATTCTGCTTTGAAAGTTGACTTTTGAAACCCACTTTTGAGAAAATGTCCCATTAATGTTTGGGATAACTATTGGGCAGCTCTGCTTTGTCTACACCCATTCAGTGTCGTTCACACCATCGTAAGCCTTAGCCCCAACCATCTCTTTAAGGATTCACATTAGAGGCCATGTGCTAAACAGAGGGAGTACAGTGGTGTACTAAACAACCAACGGTTGAAAGACTGTGAGTGATGAAAGTAATAGCAAAAAGCAGTAGTAAAAAATGTACTTAATCTAGTCCTTGGTTTATATGCTAATCTGACGTTGGTGCAGGTCATGTTCTTCACAGTACTGTCTCTGGTAAAACACACACTATATCAAATAAAATCTAAGTTTATTTGTCACATACACAGGATACACAGGGTGTAAACGGTACAGTGAAATGGTTACATGCATAGTGGATTATTTTTATTTAGACATGTAGCTAGCTAGCTAGCTAAACTGTGAACCATAATCCATACTAACATGCACCTTGCATGAATCTGCAGGTAGCTAAAGCTAAGTAACTAGGTTCAATGTTAGCTAGCTATCATAAGGCTATAACTGGTAATTCAAATAGCTTTCTGAGATACTAATACTATTACTACACAGATCATACATGTAACGTTCGCTAGCGAGCCCGCAAGCTAACATTAGCTAGCTAGCTAGCTAACAGTACACTTTAACTTGCAATGAAAACAACTTTCTGATAAAATACTAGACTCTTACCAGCGTACATGGACAAACGCTTTTCCCTCTGTCATCGATGCCATGGTTGCCCTTAGTTCTTAGTTATTTTGTGCAAGGGGGCATTGTCATGCTGAAACAGAAAAGGGCCTTCCCCAAACTGTTGCCACAAAGTTGGAAGCACAGAATCGTCTATAATGTAATTTTATGCTGTATTGTTAAGATTTCCCTTCACTGGAACTAAAGGGCCTAGCCCGAACCATGAAAAACAGCCCCAGACCATAATTCCTCATCCACCAAATTTTACAGTTGGTACTACGCATTGGGGCAGGTAGCGTTCTCCTGGCATCCACCAAATCCAGATTCGTCCGTCGGACTGCCAGATGGTGAAGTGTGATTCATCACTCCAGAGAATGCATTTCCACTACTCCAGAGTCCAATGGTGGAGAGCTTTACACCACTCCAGCCTACGCTTGTTATTGTGCTTGGTGATCATAGGCTTGTGTGCTGCTGCTCGGCCATGGAAACCCATTTCATGAAGCTCCCGACAACCAGTTCTTGTGCTGACGTTGCTTCCAGAGACTTTGGAACTCGGTAGTGAGTGTTGCAACCGAGGACAGATTAATTGTTTACGCGCTACGCGCTTCAGCACTCCGCCCTGTCCAATTCTGTGAGCTTGTGTGGCCTACCACTTTACGGCTGAGCCGTTGTTGCTCCTAGATGTTTCCACTTCACAATAACAGCACTTACAGTAGACTGGTGGCAGCTCTAGCAGGGCAGAAAATTTGACGGACTTGTTGGAAAGGTGGCATCCTACGACGGTGCCACTGGTATATATAGTGTATCAACCTACATTACCTCATACCGCTGCACGTGGACTCAGTACTGGTACCCCGCGTATATCACAAAAAGGAGACTCAGGAAAATAAATTATACAAAATATATTTTGAGTTATTTTCATGAAATAAACACACACAGTGATGATTTAAAAATACATTTTAAAAGTTATCGTTGCTCTTTGTGTATTTACTCCTCGTGCTATTATTTTTCTATTATTTTTCTATTATTTCTCAATTTTTCTTTCTGTTGTTTACGAAGTGTGTCACAAATAACACTTGATTTGATACCTCGCCTCTTCACAGTTAATTTTCTACAATTCTACACATTTGGCCATTTTGTAATCGATCCGTGGCCCTATAAAATGGGGCCGCCAGTTGCCCATCCCCGCCACGGATTATTACATACACATTAACTTGTCTAGTATTGTAGACCTCGCCACTCTCCTCAGTTCGCTTTGCAGACCTTCAAACAGTATTCAACGATTAAATTAGTTCCATTGTGCCAGGCAAGCTCAATCAAGCTCAATTAGATCCTGTTTCAGTCTTTAAAAGGTTTTAAATACTATTTGAACCCAGGTTGGGTGGTCTGGTGGAGTAATCTGCTTTTCAGAGATGGCTGGAAGCCCTTCAGGAACCCCCCCCACCCCCACCACCACCACCACCACCACCACCACCACCACCACCACCACCACCACCCTCCCTCCCCCTTCATAACCCAGGACCATGTGTTTGACTATTTATAGGTGAACATATCACTGTGGCCCCGTGAGAACATCTGTCTACCCAGAGTATAATCTCTCAGATGAAAACGTTTGTGTTTTCTTGAGCTCTTTTTCAATATGTCTTCCTCCTGTTACAGGCTTAGCCACAGTAAGGAGTGAAGACCCTAAAGGAATCCAAGTCCACCCCTCCACCCCTCCTCCACTCCACCCCTCCTCCCCTCCACCCACCCCTCCACCCCTCATCCCCTCCACCCACCCATCCACCCCTCCTCCCCTCCACCCATCCACCCCTCCTCCCCTCCTCCCCTCCACCCATCCACCCCTCCACCCACCCCTCCTCCCCTCCACCCCTCCACCCCTCCTCCCCTCCACCCATCCACCCCTCCACCCCTCCACCCACCCCTCCACCCCTCCACCCACCCCTCCACCCCTCCACCCACCCCTCCTCCCCTCCACCCCTCCACCCCTCCTCCCCTCCACCCATCCACCCCTCCACCCACCCCTCCACCCCTCCACCCACCCCTCCACCCCTCCACCCCTCCACCCATCCACCCCTCCTCCTCCCCTCCACCCACCCTTTCACCCCTCCTCCCCTCCACCCACCCCTCCACCCCTCCTCCCCTCCACCCATCCACCCCTCCTCCCCTCCTCCCCTCCACCCACCCCTCCTCCCCTCCTCCCCTCCACCCATCCACCCCTCCACCCACCCCTCCTCCCCTCCACCCCTCCTCCCCTCCACCCATCCACCCCTCCACCCCTCCACCCACCCCTCCACCCCTCCACCCACCCCTCCACCCCTCCACCCACCCCTCCACCCCTCCACCCCTCCACCCCTCCTCCCCTCCACCCCTCCACCCACCCCTCCACCCCTCCACCCACCCCTCCACCCCTCCACCCCTCCACCCATCCACCCCTCCTCCTCCCCTCCACCCACCCTTTCACCCCTCCACCCCTCCACCCACCCCTCCACCCCTCCACCCACCCATCCACCCCTCCACCCCTCCACCCCTCCTCCCCTCCACCCCTCCACCCCTCCTCCCCTCCTCCCCTCCACCCATCCACCCCTCCACCCCTCCACCCACCCCTCCACCCCTCCACCCACACCTCCACCCCTCCACCCCTCCACCCATCCACCCCTCCTCCTCCCCTCCACCCACCCTTTCACCCCTCCTCCCCTCCACCCACCCCTCCACCCCTCCACCCCTCCTCCCCTCCACCCCTCCACCCCTCCTCCCCTCCACCCATCCACCCCTCCTCCTCCCCTCCACCCACCCTTTCACCCCTCCTCCCCTCCACCCACCCCTCCACCCCTCCACCCCTCCTCCCCTCCACCCCTCCACCCCTCCTCCCCTCCACCCCTCCTCCCCTCCACCCATCCACCCATCCTCCTCCCCTCCACCACTCCACCCCTCCACTTATGTGGTGCATCATTATCAGTTGGACCTCTCCTCATATCTTCATTTTAGCCCCCATGTTCCGGTGACCACGATGACATATTCTGAGATCAGCGTTTTAAATCACCTCGATTAAAGTATGTCAATATGTTCTGGTTCAGCTCTGGTGTTGTAAGCAGGGGAGGAACACAGCATCAGCCCAAATCTTACATGAGAGGCTGGAGGAGGTCGTCACACTTCTGAGAACAAAATAATCCAGAAATGCCAAACAGATTATCATCAACAAGGGGATACTACCAAGAACCAAACAAAACCAGGATGTTCATGAGCCAAAGTGCGACGTTACAAACTGAAAATTGTTTTACAAACCGTTGCAGTACTCACCGGAGAGTAGGTTAGGACTAGGAAAGTACTTTGGTTAGCAGAGAGCAACAGTATGTGAAGAGGAGAAAGATAGCGAGAGAGAGATAAAGAGAAAGAGAAAGAGAGAGAGAAAGAGAAAAAGAGAGAGAGAGCGATATAAAGAGAGAGAGAGAAAGAGATAAAGAGAGAGAGGTATAAAGAGAGAGAGAGAGGTATAAAGAGAGAGAGATAAAGAGAGAGATGTATAAAGAGAGAGAGAGAGAGAGAGGTATAAAGAGAGAGAGAGTGAGCAGAGGGAGAGAGGAGAGTGAGAGATAAAGAGAGAGAGAGAGAGAGAGAGAGAGACAGATAGGGAGAGAGAGACAGAGAGAGAGAGATAAAGAGAGAGATATATATATATATATAAAGAGAGAGATATAAAGAGAGAGAGAGAGAGGAGAGGGAGAGAGAGAGTGAGAAGAGGGAAAGAGGAGAGGGAGAGATAAAGATAGAGAGAGAGAAGAGAGAGAGAGAGACAGAGAGGGAGAGAGAGAGAACAGAGAGAGACACAGAGAGAGAGAGAGACAGAGAGGGAGAGAGAGACAGAGAGACAGAAAGAGAGAGAGAGACAGAGAGGGAGAGAGAGAGAGAGAGACACAGAGAGAGAGACAGAGAGAGAGACAGAAAGAGAGAGACAGAGAGAAGAGGATATCAACATGGTATACAACAGTAGTCACAGCAGATGGGCATATCACACAGAACACTGTGAGAGTTCCAGTTCTGACTACTGGGCAGTGAAAGAGTTGCTATAACACATAATACGATAACACACTTCAGTTAGGACTGGGTGGGCCGGCCCTGAGATCTCCAAAAGCTTGACTCAGGGGTGATGAAAATCTGTGCTTGGCTCTCAAATAATGATCCATTCCATGGCTGCTGGAGAATCGTCTGCGTCCCAGATGGCACCTTATTCCCTATATAGAGCACTACTTTAGACCTGAGCCTTATTCCCTATATAGAGCACTACTTTAGACCTGAGCCTTATTCCCTATATAGAGCACTACTTTTTACCAGGGACCAAAGGTGGAGCACTACATATATAGGATCTTAATTTGATAACTCTATTGTTGCTGAGAATTTTCCTGCAGATTAGCTTTTTTTGAGTTACATACATTCACTGAAAATCCACACTAACACACTGTAACGATCGTCTTCGGGAGAAAGAGAGGAGGACCAAAGCGCAGCGTGGTAAGTGTTCATGATGATGTTTTTAATTAAACTCAGAACACTAAACAAAACAATAAACGATGTGAACAAACGAAACAGTACCGTGTGGCGACAAACACTGACGACACGGAAGACAAACACCCACAAACCAAAAGACAAAACAGGCTACCTAAATATGGTTCCCAATCAGGGACAACGATTGACAGCTGCCTCTGATTGAGAACCATATCAGGCCAAACACAGAAAACCAACACAGAAATAGAAAACATAGATTACCCACCCAACTCACACCCTGACCAACTAAAACAAAAGACAAAACAAAGGAACTAAGGTCAGATCGTGACACACACAGTTATATTAAAGCTGCATTCACGCGCTCGTCTGAGCATCCTTTTTCCAAGCAGTGATGTCGGAAATACAACTTTGTTTAATTCATGTGCTTTTTTTCTCTCTCTATTTTAGCTAGCTTGTTAACTTCTTATGGCTGAAGGGGCAGTATTGAGTAGCTTGGATGAAAGGTGCCCACATCAAACGGCCTGCTCCACAGTCATAGTTGCTAATATTTGCATATTATTATTAGTATTGGATAGAAAACACTCTAAAGTTTCTAAAACTGTTTGAATTATGTCTGTGAGATTAACAGAACTCATATTGGCAGGCAAAATCCTGAGTTGAAATCAAAACAGGAAGTCAGAAATCTGAGCTTGTATGTATTCACCAGAGTCCCTAAAGAAATCCCTTTGAGTTATGAATGATTGTGCACTGCCTAGGGGTTCCACTAGATGTCAACCATCAATAGAAATTATAATGAGACTTCTATGATGTTGTGGGAGAGAATGATAGCAGAATCAGTGAGGTGTCCATCAAGCAGCAGGGTTACAAAAGTATCTATAAAAGACAAATTGTCTATAAATGGATACATTTCAGCATTGTTGCTACTCTCCCTAGAAGTGGCTGTCCTGCAAAGATGACGTCCAGAGCACAGCTCAGAATGCCCAATGAGGTTAAGAGGAATCCTATAGCCGTCTTTGTATCAAACATAATTGCGTAGTTATTGAGGTTCGCTAGCCAGCTATTTTCGTCCTACGTAACGCAACGTAGCCAACACTGCTAGCTAGCCAGCTTGCCACCGAATAGCAGCATTGTAGAAACGAGTGCATTACAACGGAACGACTTGATTAGTGTAGTGTTAGCTGGCTACACAGTTGTCTTTGCTATCTTTGATTTGTTTGATCTTAGCTAGCTACTTAGCTGGCTACATAGCCGTCTTTGTATCAAAGATAATTGTGTAGTTATCGAGGTTCGCTGAGGTTCGCTAGCCAGGTATTCTCGTCCTAACGTAACGTAAGGTAGTCAACCCTGCTAGCTAGCCAGCTAGCCACCGATTAGCAGCACTGTAGAAACGATTACATTACAACGGAACGACTTGATTTGTGTAGTGTTAGCTAGCTACATAGTTTTCTTTGCTAGCTTTGTATCTAAGATAATTGTGTAGCTTTGAGTAATTATCGGTTAGCTAGCCAGCTATTTTCGCCTGCCGCGCTGCCGTCCTCCTACCTAGCCAACACTGCTAGCTAACACTGCTAGCTAGTCAACTTCTACCGATTAGCAGCACTGTAGAAACTTACATTACAACGGAACGACTTGATTAGCGTAGTGTTAGCTAGTTGTCTTTGCTGTCCTTGTATCCATGATAATTGTGTAGTTTAGAGAAATTTAGAGAAATTGTCGAGGTCACCTAGCCAGCTTCACTTTCAACAACGCAGCTACTGCTAGCCAGGCTACTTCACCAGCCAGCAGTACTATATCATTTTAGTCAATAAGATCTTTTATTTTATTTATTTTTTGCAACGTAAGCTTAACTTTCTGAACATTCGAGACGTGTAGCCCACTTGTCATTCTAATCTCCTTTGCTTTAGCGTAGCCTCTTCTGTAGCCTGTCAACTATGTGTCTGTCTATCCCTGTTCTCTCCTCTCTGCACAGACCATACAAACGCTTCACACCGCGTGGCCGCGCCCACCCTAACCTGGTGGTCCCAGCCCGCACGACCCACGTGGAGTTCCAGGTCTCCGGTAGCCTCTGGAACTGCCGATCCGCGGCCAACAAGGCAGAGCTCATCTCAGCCTATGCGTCCCTCCAGTCCCTCGACTTCTTGGCACTGACGGAAACATGGCTCACCACAGATAACACTGCTACTCCTACTGCTCTCTCTTCGTCTGCCCACGTGTTCTCGCACACCCCGAGAGCTTCTGGTCAGCGGGGTGGTGGCACCGGGATCCTCATCTCTCCCAAGTGGTCATTCTCTCTTTCTCCCCTTACCCATCTGTCTATCGCCTCCTTTGAATTCCATGCTGTCACAGTTACCAGCCCTTTCAAGCTTAGCATCCTTATCATTTATCGCCCTCCAGGTTCCCTTGGAGAGTTCATCAATGAGCTTGATGCCTTGATAAGCTCCTTTCCTGAGGACGGCTCACCTCTCACAGTTCTGGGTGACTTTAACCTCCCCATGTCTACCTTTGACTCATTCCTCTCTGCCTCCTTCTTTCCACTCCTCTCCTCTTTTGACCTCACCCTCTCACCTTCCCCCCTACTCACAAGGCAGGCAATACGCTTGACCTCATCTTTACTAGATGCTGTTCTTCCACTAACCTCATTGCAACTCCCCTCCAAGTCTCCGACCACTACCTTGTATCCTTTTCCCTCTCGCTCTCATCCAACACTTCCCACACTGCCCCTACTCGGATGGTATCGCGCCGTCCCAACCTTCGCTCTCTCTCCCCCGCTACTCTCTCCTCTTCCATCCTATCATCTCTTCCCTCTGCCCAAACCTTCTCCAACCTATCTCCTGATTCTGCCTCCTCAACCCTCCTCTCCTCCCTTTCTGCATCCTTTGACTCTCTATGTCCCCTATCCTCCAGGCCGGCTCGGTCCTCCCCTCCCGCTCCGTGGCTCGACGACTCATTGCGAGCTCACAGAACAGGGCTCCGGGCAGCCGAGCGGAAATGGAGGAAAACTCGCCTCCCTGCGGACCTGGCATCCTTTCACTCCCTCCTCTCTACATTCTCCTCTTCTGTCTCTGCTGCTAAAGCCACTTTCTACCACTCTAAATTCCAAGCATCTGCCTCTAACCCTAGGAAGCTCTTTGCCACCTTCTCCTCCCTCCTGAATCCTCCTCCCCCTCCCCCCCCCTCCTCCCTCTCTGCAGACGACTTCGTCAACCATTTTGAAAAGAAGGTCGACGACATCCGATCCTCGTTTGCTAAGTCAAACGACACAGCTGGTTCTGCTCACACTGCCCTACCCTGTGCTTTGACCTCTTTCTCCCCTCTCTCTCCAGATGAAATCTCGCGTCTTGTGACGGCCGGCCGCCCAACAACCTGCCCGCTTGACCCTATCCCCTCCTCTCTTCTCCAGACCATTTCCGGAGACCTTCTCCCTTACCTCACCTCGCTCATCAACTCATCCCTGACCGCTGGCTACGTCCCTTCCGTCTTCAAGAGAGCGAGAGTTGCACCCCTTCTGAAAAAACCTACACTCGATCCCTCCGATGTCAACAACTACAGACCAGTATCCCTTCTTTCTTTTCTCTCCAAAACTCTTGAACGTGCCGTCCTTGGCCAGCTCTCCTGCTATCTCTCTCAGAATGACCTTCTTGATCCAAATCAGTCAGGTTTCAAGACTAGTCACTCAACTGAGACTGCTCTTCTCTGTATCACGGAGGCGCTCCGCACTGCTAAAGCTAACTCTCTCTCCTCTGCTCTCATCCTTCTAGACCTATCGGCTGCCTTCGATACTGTGAACCATCAGATCCTCCTCTCCACCCTCTCCGAGTTGGGCATCTCCGGCGCGGCCCACGCTTGGATTGCGTCCTACCTGACAGGTCGCTCCTACCAGGTGGCGTGGCGAGAATCTGTCTCCTCACCACGCGCTCTCACCACTGGTGTCCCCCAGGGCTCTGTTCTAGGCCCTCTCCTATTCTCGCTATACACCAAGTCACTTGGCTCTGTCATAACCTCACATGGTCTCTCCTATCATTGCTATGCAGACGACACACAATTAATCTTCTCCTTTCCCCCTTCTGATGACCAGGTGGCGAATCGCATCTCTGCATGTCTGGCAGACATATCAGTGTGGATGACGGATCACCACCTCAAGCTGAACCTCGGCAAGACGGAGCTGCTCTTCCTCCCGGGGAAGGACTGCCCGTTCCATGAGCTCGCCATCACGGTTGACAACTCCATTGTGTCCTCCTCCCAGAGCGCTAAGAACCTTGGCGTGATCCTGGACAACACCCTGTCGTTCTCAACTAACATCAAGGCGGTGGCCCGTTCCTGTAGGTTCATGCTCTACAACATCCGCAGAGTACGACCCTGCCTCACACAGGAAGCGGCGCAGGTCCTAATCCAGGCACTTGTCATCTCCCGTCTGGATTACTGCAACTCGCTGTTGGCTGGGCTCCCTGCCTGTGCCATCAAACCCCTACAACTCATCCAGAACGCCGCAGCCCGTCTGGTGTTCAACCTTCCCAAGTTCTCTCACGTCACCCCGCTCCTCCGCTCTCTCCACTGGCTTCCAGTTGAAGCTCGCCTCCGCTACAAGACCATGGTGCTTGCCTACGGAGCTGTGAGGGGAACGGCACCTCAGTACCTTCAGGCTCTGATCAGGCCCTACACCCAAACAAGGGCACTGCGTTCATCCACCTCTGGCCTGCTCGCCTCCCTACCACTGAGGAAGTACAGTTCCCGCTCAGCCCAGTCAAAACTGTTCGCTGCTCTGGCACCCCAATGGTGGAACAAACTCCCTCACGACGCCAGGACAGCGGAGTCAATCACCACCTTCCGGAGACACCTGAAACCCCACCTCTTCAAGGAATACCTAGGATAGGATAAAGCAATCCTTCTGCCCCCCCCCCCCCCCCCCTTAAAAGATTTAGATGCACTATTGTAAAGTGGCTGTTCCACTGGATGTCATTAGGTGAATGCACCAATTTGTAAGTCGCTCTGGATAAGAGCGTCTGCTAAATGACTTAAATGTAAATGTAAATGTGTCTGCTAAAGACTTAAAGAAATCTCTGGAACACGTTAACATCTCTGTTGACGAGTCTACGACACGTAAAACACTAAACAAGAAAGGTGTTAATGGGAGGACACCACGGAAGAAGCCATTGCAGTCCAAAAAAAAACATTGCTGCACGTCTGAAGTTTGCAAAAGTGCACCTGGATGTTCCACAGCGCTACTGGAAAAATATTCTGTGGACAGATGGAACTACAGTTGAGTTGTTTGGAAGGAACACAACACCATGTGTGGAGAAAAAAATGCACAACATCAAAACCTCATCCCAACTGTAAAGTATGGTGGAGGGAGCATCATGGTTTGGGGCTGCTTTGCTGCCTCAGGGCCTGGACAGCTTGCTATCATCGCCCCAAAAAATTATTCCCAGGTTTAGCAAGACATTTTGCAGGAGAATGTAAGGCTATCTGTCCGACAATTGAAGCTCAACAGAAGTTAAATGATGCAACAGGACAATGCCTCAAAATACAGAAGTAAATCAACAACAGAATGGCTTGAACAGAAGAAAATACACCTTCTGGAGTGGCCCAGTCAGTCCTGACCTCAACCCGATTGAGATGCTGTGGCATGACCTCAAGAGAGCAGTTCACACCAGACATCCCAAGAATATTGTGGAACTGAAACAGTTTTGTAAACAGGAATGGTCCAAAATTCCTCCTGACCGTTGTGCAGGTCTGATTTGTAACTACACAAAACGTTTGGTTGAGGTTATTGCTGCCAAAGTGAGGGTCAACCAAATCCAAGGGTTCACATACTTTTCCCAACCTGCACTGTGAATGTTTACGTGTTGTGTTCAATAAAGATATGAAAAATTATAATTGTTTGTGTTATTAGTTTAAGCAGACTGTGTTTGTATATTGTTGTGACTTAGATGAAGATCAGATACAATTTATGCAGAAATCCAGGTGATTCTAAAGGGGTTCACATACTTTTTCTTCCCACTTTACAGACAGAAAGTACAGAGAGAGAGATACACAAATCGGGAACTGTCCATTGGCATGCAACTCCTCCCATGACCATAATGCAATGCAACATAACATGCATTATAAAATAAATAAATATGGTCATCATGTGACAGTGGTTGTTACTTGTAATGTTTAACATCTGTATCTTACCTATGTACAAACCATTTGCTGTATACAGAAACTTATACAGTATGAGTCGTAGGATGGGGTATGAGAGAGAGAGGAGTCTATATATGAAGAGGGTTCGGAGCTGGCATGGGGAGGGATAAGGACATGGGGAAAGGAGGGGGAGAGACTGAGGAGGGGGCAGGTGGCGGTAGGGGTATAGGGCAGCTTATGGGGAGGGAGAGTCAGCAGGAAGAGAGGGGGAGAGGAGGGAGGAGAGAAGAGAGGAGAGGTGGAGGGGAAAGTGGCGGTTGGAGGGAGGGGGGGGATTAGGCTCTAAGGGGTCTGCCGGTGTGGGTGGAGGTACTGACGGACATGTATCCCACAGCTCCGTGTCACCCCGAGGATCATCGCACATGATTACTAGGGGATCAGTGTGATCGGCTGTCGCTGATTTCAACGACATCTGTCCATGAGGTGAGACATGCTGTGACATGGAGCGTCCCAGATCAGACGTGAAATCTTATCTCCTGCAGATGTTCAACCATAAGGGTTCACTAAAACCCCCTTGTGTTTCTGAGGCTATAATAACAGCAAAGGCAAAGTTCCTGGAGTTTTATTTACCTTTCAGATTCAGAATGAAGGAAAGGTCTTCTCCATCGGCTCAGAGACAGGACAAGCACCGAGACTCGTCTTAAATTAGAACCCTATTCCCTACGAGGCTCTGGACAAAAGCAGTGGACTAAATAGAGAATAGGGTTCTATTCTGGATGCACATCCAGACACATTTATCGCAGCGACTACATATGTAGGATCTTAATTTGATAAATATTTTGCCGCTGAGAATTTTCCTTCAAAGAAGTACATGCAAACGTGGAGTGTATTTGAGTTTGAAAAGGCTTCTAAAGATTGTAATTTCCGATTTCAAATGTCAGATTTTATTTGCCCTAATGAACAAATGTGTTTCTACCTCTACAAAAAGTAAATTCATTATTAATTCGAATTATAATAAACATAATAACATTTCCTATTGCTGCGGGATAATTTTCCTGCTGTAGAAAACTGGCTCTAATTCTAGCATCCAAATGACATTCTAGTATCCAACTGACATTCTAGTATCCAACTGACATTCTAGTATCCAACTGACATTCTAGTATCCAACTGACATTCTAGTATCCAACTGACATTCTAGTATCCAACTGACATTCTAGTATCCAACTGACATTCTAGTATCCAACTGACATTCTAGTATCCAACTGACATTCTAGTATCCAACTGACATTCTAGTATCCAACTGACATTCTAATATCCAACTGACATTCTAGTATCCAACTGACATTCTAGTATCCAACTGACATTCTAGTATCCAACTGACATTCTAGTATCCAACTGACATTCTAGTATCCAACTGACATTCTAGTATCCAACTGACATTCTAGTATCCAACTGACATTCTAGTATCCAACTGACATTCTAGTATCCAACTGACATTCTAGTATCCAACTGGCATTCTAATATCCAACTGACATTCTAGTATCCAACTGACATTCTAGTATCCAACTGACAATCTAGTATCCAACTGGCATTCTAATATCCAAATGACATTCTAGTATCCAACTGACATTCTTGTTATGCTGATGAATGAGGACCCAAAAGCGACGTAATAGAAACAGAGTCTTTATTCCAGTCTTAAACAAACAATGATTCTCAATCCTCTCGTCAGTAGAGATGAACGACTGGAGACGCGACCACAGACTGCAGGTCGCTTCAGGAAGGCACAGGCCGTAGCTGACATAGACACCTGCTCACACGCAGCATCTGAAGAAGGCAAAAACACGACAGGGCGGAACAAGGACACGGAACAGCAAACATCAAACAAGAATCCGACAAGGACAGAAGCGGAAAACAGAGGGAGAAATAGGGACTCTAATCAGAGGGCAAAATAGGGGACAGGTGTGAAAGAGTAAAAGAGGTAGTTAGGAGAATGAGAAACAGCTGGGAGCAGGAACGGAACGATAGAGAGAGAGAGCGAGAGAGGAAGAGAGGGAGGGGGAGAGAGAGGGATAGAAAGAGGGAAAGAACCAAATAAGACCAGCAGAGGGAAGCACAGGGACAAGACATGATGATCAAAGACAAAACATGACAGTACCCCCCCACTCACCGAGCGCCTCCTGGCGCACTCGAGGAGGAACCCTGGCGGCAACGAAGGAAATCATCAATCAACGAACGGTCCAGCACGTCCCGAGATGGAACCCAACTCCTCTCCTCAGGACCGTAACCCTCCCAATCCACTAAGTACTGGTGACCACGTCCCCGAGAACGCATGTCCATGATCTTCCGTACCTTGTAAATAGGTGCGCCCTCGACAAGGACGGGGGGGGGGAGGGAAAACGAACGGGGGCGCGAAGAAAAGGCTTGACACAAGGGACATGGAAGACAGGGTGGACGCGACGAAGATGTCGCGGAAGAAGCAGTCGCACAGCGACAGGATTGACGACCTGAGAGACACGGAACGGACCAATGAACCGCGGAGTCAACTTGCGAGAAGCTGTCGTAAGGGGAAGGTTACGAGTGGAAAGCCACACTCTCTGACCGCGACAATACCTAGGACTCTTAATCCTACGTTTATTGGCGGCTCTCACAGTCTGCGCCCTGTACCGGCAAAGTGCAGACCTGACCCTCCTCCAGGTGCGCTCACATCGTTGGACAAAAGCCTGAGCGGAGGGAACGCTGGACTCGGCGAGCTGGGACGAGAACAGAGGAGGCTGGTAACCAAGACTACTCTGAAACGGAGATAGCCCGGTAGCAGACGAAGGAAGCGAGTTGTGAGCGTACTCAGCCCAGGGGAGCTGTTCTGCCCAAGACGCAGGGTTTCGAAACGAAAGGCTGCGTAATATGCGACCAATCGACTGATTGGCCCTTTCTGCTTGACCGTTAGACTGGGGATGAAACCCGGAAGAGAGACTGACGGAAGCACCAATCAATCGACAGAACTCCCTCCAAAACTGTGACGTGAATTGCGGGCCTCTGTCTGAAACGGCGTCTAACGGGAGGCCATGAATTCTGAACACATTCTCAATGATGATTTGTGCCGTCTCCTTAGCGGAAGGAAGCTTAGCGAGGGGAATGAAATGTGCCGCCTTAGAGAACCTATCGATAACCGTAAGAATCACAGTCTTCCCCGCAGACGAAGGCAGACCGGTAATAAAGTCTAAGGCGATGTGAGACCATGGTCGAGAAGGAATGGGAAGCGGTCTGAGATGACCGGCAGGAGGAGAGTTACCTGACTTAGTCTGCGCGCAGTCCGAACAAGCAGCCACGAAACGGCGCGTGTCCCGCTCCTGAGTAGGCCACCAAAACCGCTGGCGAATAGAAGCAAGCGTACCCCGAACGCCGGGGTGGCCAGCTAACTTGGCAGAATGAGCCCACTGAAGAACAGCCAGACGAGTAGAGACAGGAACGAACAGAAGGTTACTAGGACAAGCGCGCGGCGACGCAGTGTGAGTGAGTGCTTGCTTTACCTGTCTCTCAATTCCCCAGACAGTCAACCCGACAACACGCCCTTCAGGGAGAATCCCCTCGGGGTCGGTAGAAGCCACAGGAGAACTAAAGAGACGGGATAAGGCATCAGGCTTGGTGTTCTTATCTCCCGGGCGATAGGAAATCACGAACTCGAAACGAGCGAAAAACAACGCCCAACGAGCTTGACGTGCATTAAGTCGCTTGGCAGAACGGATGTACTCAAGGTTCTTATGGTCAGTCCAAACGACAAAAGGAACGGTCGCCCCCTCCAACCACTGTCGCCATTCGCCTATGGCTAAGCGGATGGCGAGCAGTTCGCGGTTACCCACATCATAGTTGCGTTCCGATGGCGACAGGCGATGAGAAAAGTAAGCGCAAGGATGGACCTTGTCGTCAGACTGGAAGCGCTGGGACAGAATGGCTCCCACGCCCACCTCTGAAGCGTCAACCTCGACAATGAATTGTTTAGTGACGTCAGGAGTAACAAGGATAGGGGCGGATGTAAAACGCTTCTTGAGGAGATCAAAAGCTCCCTGGGCGGAACCGGACCACTTAAAGCAAGTCTTGACAGAAGTCAGAGCTGTGAGAGGGGCAGCCACTTGACCGAAATTACGAATGAAACGCCGATAGAAATTAGCGAAACCGAGAAAGCGCTGTAACTCGACACGTGACTTAGGAACGGGCCAATCGCTGACAGCCTGGACCTTAGCGGGATCCATCTGAATGCCCTCAGCGGAAATAACAGAACCGAGAAATGTGACAGAGGAGACATGAAAGGCGCACTTCTCAGCCTTCACGTAGAGACAATTCTCTAAAAGGCGCTGGAGTACACGTCGAACGTGCTGAACATGAATCTCGAGTGACGGTGAAAAAATCAGGATATCGTCAAGGTAAACGAAAACAAAGATGTTCAGCATGTCTCTCAGTACATCATTAACTAATGCCTGAAAAACAGCTGGAGCATTAGCGAGACCGAACGGCAGAACCCGGTATTCAAAATGCCCTAACGGAGTGTTAAACGCCGTTTTCCACTCGTCCCCCTCTCTGATGCGTACGAGATGGTAAGCGTTACGAAGGTCCAACTTAGTAAAGAACCTGGCTCCCTGCAGAATCTCGAAGGCTGACGACATAAGGGGAAGCGGATAACGATTCTTAACCGTTATGTCATTCAGCCCTCGATAATCCACGCAGGGGTGCAGAGTACCGTCCTTCTTCTTAACAAAGAAAAACCCCGCTCCGGCGGGAGAGGAAGAAGGCACCACGGTACCGGCGTCGAGAGAAACAGACAGATAATCCTCGAGAGCCTTACGTTCGGGAGCCGACAGAGAGAATTGTCTACCCCGAGGGGGAGTGGTCCCCGGAAGGAGATCAATACAACAATCATACGACCGGTGAGGAGGAAGAGAGCTGGCTCTGGACCGACTGAAGACCGTGCGTAGATCATGATATTCCTCCGGCACTCCTGTCAAATCACCAGGTTCCTCCTGAGTAGAGGGGACAGAAGAAACAGGAGGGATAGCAGACATTAAACACTTCACATGACAAGAAACGTTCCAGGATAGGATAGAATTACTAGACCAATTAATAGAAGGATTATGACATACTAGCCAGGGATGACCCAAAACGACAGGTGTAAAAGGTGAACGAAAAATCAAAAAGGAAATGGTCTCACTGTGGTTACCAGATACTGTGAGGGTTAAAGGTAGTGTCTCACATCTGATACTGGGGAGAGGACTACCATCTAAGGCGAACATGGGCGTGGCCTTCCCTAACTGTCTGAGAGGAATGTCATGTTTCCGAGCCCATGCTTCGTCCATAAAACAACCCTCAGCCCCAGAGTCTATCAAGGCACTGCAGGAAGCAGCCGAACCGGTCCAGCGTAGATGGACCGACAAGGTAGTACAGGATCTTGATGGAGAGACCTGAGTAGTAGCGCTCACCAGCAGCCCTCCGCTTACTGATGAGCCCTGGCCCTTTACTGGACATGACATGACAAAATGTCCAGCAGAACCGCAATAGAGGCAAAGGCGGTTGGTGATTCTCCGTTCCCTCTCCTTAGTCGAGACGCGAATACCTCCCAGCTGCATGGGCTCAGTCTCTGAGCCGGTGGGAGGAGATGGTTGAGATGCGGAGAGGGGGAACACCGTTAACGCGAGCTCTCCTCCACGAGCTCGGTGACGAAGATCTACCCGTCGTTCTATGCGGATGGCGAGTGCAATCAAAGAGTCCACGCTGGAAGGAACCTCCCGGGAGAGAATCTCATCCTTAACCTCAGCGTGGAGTCCCTCCAGAAAACGAGCGAGCAACGCCGGCTCGTTCCAGTCACTGGATGCAGCAAGAGTGCGAAACTCTATAGAGTAATCCGTTATGGATCGATCACCTTGACATAGGGAAGCCAGGGCCCTGGAAGCCTCCTTCCCAAAAACTGAACGATCAAAAACCCGTATCATCTCCTCCTTAAAGTTCTGATAAACGTTAGAACACTCAGCCCTTGCCTCCCAGATAGCTGTGCCCCACTCCCGAGCCCGACCAGTAAGGAGTGATATGACGTAAGCGATCCGAGCTCTCTCTCCTGAGTATGTGTTGGGCTGGAGAGAGAACACAATATCACACTGGGTGAGAAAGGAGCGACACTCAGTGGGCTGCCCAGAGTAACATGGTGGGTTATTAACCCTAGGTTCCGGAGACTCGGATGACCAGGAAGTAGCTGGTGGCACGAGACGAAGACTCTGAAACTGTCCTGAGAGATCGGAGACATGAGCGGCCAGGGTCTCAACGGCATGACGAGCAGCAGACAATTCCTGCTCGTGTCTGCCGAGCATTGCTCCCTGGATCTCGACGGCAGTGTTGCGAGAATCCGTAGTCGCTGGGTCCATTCTTGGTCGGATTCTTCTGTTATGCTGATGAATGAGGACCCAAAAGCGACGTAATAGAAACAGAGTCTTTATTCCAGTCTTAAACAAACAATGATTCTCAATCCTCTCGTCAGTAGAGATGAACGACTGGAGACGCGACCACAGACTGCAGGTCGCTTCAGGAAGGCACAGGCCGTAGCTGACATAGACACCTGCTCACACGCAGCATCTGAAGAAGGCAAAAACACGACAGGGCGGAACAAGGACACGGAACAGCAAACATCAAACAAGAATCCGACAAGGACAGAAGCGGAAAACAGAGGGAGAAATAGGGACTCTAATCAGAGGGCAAAATAGGGGACAGGTGTGAAAGAGTAAAAGAGGTAGTTAGGAGAATGAGAAACAGCTGGGAGCAGGAACGGAACGATAGAGAGAGAGAGAGAGAGAGGAAGAGAGGGAGGGGGAGAGAGAGGGATAGAAAGAGGGAAAGAACCAAATAAGACCAGCAGAGGGAAGCACAGGGACAAGACATGATGATCAAAGACAAAACATGACAATTCTAGTATCCAACTGACATTCTAGTATCCAACTGACAATCTAGTATCCAACTGACATTCTAGTATCCAACTGACATTCTAGTATCCAACTGACAATCTAGTATCCAACTGACATTCTAGTATCCAACTGACATTCTAGTATCCAACTGGCATTCTAGTATCCAACTGACATTCTAGTATCCAACTGACATTCTAGTATCCAACTGACATTCTAGTATCCAACTGACATTCCTGTATCCAACTGACATTCTAGTATCCAACTGACATTCTAGTATCCAACTGACATTCTAGTATCCAACTGACATTCCTGTATCCAACTGACATTCTAGTATCCAACTGACATTCTAGTATCCAACTGACATTCTAGTATCCAACTGACATTCTAGTATCCAACTGACATTCTAGTATCCAACTGACATTCTAGTATCCAACTGACATTCTAGTATCCAACTGACATTCTAGTATCCAACTGACATTCTCGTATCCTCAGAGTAAGTTACAATGATCCATGACAGAGAAAGTAATTTACATGTATAATCCACTGATTGACCAGAGTGTCCTTTACTAAAACCAATATTGCCCGGCTTCATAAAATGGATTATTTATATACTCTGCAATGGGAAGTAATTACATAGTTCATAACAGTGAGATGAGGATTACAAAATTCATTATAGTTTTCAGTGTGGCACAGCTTGTAGACAATTACTTTAAGACCCTAAAACCTCTAAGAAATACAAATCATTTCCTCAATATGGAAGACCGGGATACTTTAGCTGCGTCCCAAATGACACCCTATTCCCTATACAGTGCATATGGCCCTGGTCAAAAATACTGCACTTTATAGGGAATAGCATGCCATTTGGAGCGCATCCTTAGATCTGACCCTCTATCTTTGAGAATGGATAGAGGCTGATGTAAAAATGATCTCTCTCTAAGCTAACAATCCCCTCATCTCTGAGTTTTATAAGGGAAATGCTTAAACATATGGCTGTTAATATTATCTTAGACAGCAGTTTGAACCTTTCTGTGGATATTTGGGGAAGAAATCTGTGGTTTAATGTCTTGCAGACTTTCACTAACCGCATATGCCCGGAGAAAATCCCTTGCTCCTACGAGAATGTCACGACTTCTGCCGAAGTCGATGCCTCTCCTTGTTCGGGCGGTGCTCGGCGGTCGACGTCACCGGTCTTCTAGCCATCATTGATCAATGTTTCATTTTCCATTGGTTTTGTCTTGTCTTCTTACACACTTGGTTCCAATCCCATTCATTATATGTTGTTTATTTAACCCTCTGTTTGCCCTCATGTCCTTGTCAGAGATTGTTTGTTGTTATGTTAATGTTTCATGGATTGGTGTGCGACGGGTTCTTGTACCCACATGTATTTTATTATGGACTTTGGTTTTGGAGTTTGTGTTTTAAATTATTAATAAAATACTCCATTTATACCAGGTTTGATTCTCCTGCGCCTGACTTCCCTGCCACCTACATACACGACGTGACAGAGAATTTCTTTTAAAAGGTAGTTGAAGAAAAAACTGATGTTAAAATCATGCTTAAAATATCGAAGATTACATGTAATCAAATCTAATCAAATCAAATTGTATTTGTCACATGCGCCGGATACAACAAGTGTAGACCTTACCGTGAAATGCTTACTTACAAGCCCTTAACCAACAATGCAGTTTTAAGAAAATAGAGTTAAATAGAGTTAAGATAATATTTACTATGAACTAAATAAAAATAATAAAATAACAATAATAAGGCTATATACAGGGTTACAAGTTAGTCGAGATAATTTGTACATGCAGGTAGGGGTAAAGTGACTATGCATAGATAATAAACAGCGTGTAGCAGCAGTGTAAAAACTTCCTCTGACACCGCCTGGTATAGAGGTCCTGGATGGCAGGAAGCTTAGCCCCAGTGATGTACTGGGCCGTACGCACTACCCTCTGTAGTGCCAGAATACACAGGAAATTGTTCAACTAGTTCAAAATAACAAAACAGACTGTTCCTGTAATACAGGAACAAAATATTGAAATACAGACAATCTTAGTGGTTTAGGATCTATTGATCTGTTGCTGTATTGATCTATTGCTATATTGATATATTGATCTATTGCTATATTGATATGTTGCTGTATTGATCTATTGCTATATTGCCATATTGATCTATTGCTATATTGATCTGTTGCTGTATTGATCTATTGCTATATTGCTATATTGCTATATTGATCTATTGCTATGTTGAGCTATTGCTATATTGCTATATTGATATATTGCTGTATTGATCTATTGATCTATTGCTATATTGATCTGTTGTTGTATTGATCTATTGCTATATTGCTATATAGATCTATTGATCTATTGCTATATTGATCAATTGATCTATTGCTATATTGATCTATTGCTATATTGCTATATTGCTATATTGATCTATTGCTATATTGCTATATTGCTATATTGATCTATTGATCTATTGCTCTGAACGTTTCTAGTATTACCTACAGCTGTAAAGAACTTTTTGGACATTAGATCGACAGTCACTCGCCAGAAATTCGACCAGAAATTTGACTTTACTGATCTGGATCCTTTGTTTGGACATCCAGAGGAAGCCCCATTCCTCCCGGGTACTGCACAAAAACATTGACGCCAGAAAAGAGGGAGGAGAAGTTAAGGTTCTAGTCAGGCTCAGGTGGCGAGAAAAACATCCTCCGCTTCCGAGTATATTACTTGCTAATGTAGACGAGCTCAGGGCGAGGATCTCTTTTCAGAGAGACATAAGGGACTGTAACATACTCTGTTTAACTGAAAAATGTCTCTCTCCGGATATATTGTCACAATCCATACAGCCAGTGGGGTTCTCTGTTCATTGCGTGGACAGGAACTAATAACTCCGGGAAAAATAGAGGTGGAGGGGTTTGTCTCATGATTAAGAGATGTGAAGGGGTATGTCTTATGATTAACAATTCATGGTGTGATCGTGGTAATGTACAGGAACTTGGGTACTCCCGGTTTGGAAAATATCACCATCAAATTCCGACTGCATTACCTCACAAGATAATTTTCTTCAGTTTTTGCCACTGCCCTGCATATCCCAAGGCAAAGCTGACACTGTGACGGCTCTCTAGGAACTAGACTGGACATTGTGCAAACTGGAAACCATATATCCTAAGGCCGCATTTATTGTAGCAGGGGACTTTAATAAAGGAAATCTGAAGAAAAACTCATGTAATTCTATCAATACATCCCCTGTGCTACACGCGGAGAGAACACGCTTGGCCATTGTTACTTGTCCTCCCCTTCCTACATTAGGAAAATCATATCACGCCTCCGTCCTGCTCCTCCCCGCCTGTAGGCAGAAACTTAAGCAGGAAGAATCCGTGGTAAGGACTGTTCAATGTTATTCTGACCAATCAGAATCTATGCTTCAAGACTGTTTTGATCACGCAGACTGGGAAATGTTCCAGGTCGCCTCTGGGAATATTATTGAAGTACATTTACATTTACATTTAAGTCATTTAGCAGACGCTCTTATCCAGAGCGACTTACAAATTGGTGCATTCACCTTATGACATCCAGTGGAACAGCCACTTTACAATAGTGCATCTAAATCTTTTAAGGGGGGGGGGGGGCAGAAGGATTGCTTTATCCTATCCTAGGTATTCCTTGAAGAGGTGGGGTTTCAGGTGTCTCCGGAAGGTGGTGATTGACTCCGCTGTCCTGGCGTCGTGAGGGAGTTTGTTCCACCATTGGGGTGCCAGAGCAGCGAACAGTTTTGACTGGGCTGAGCGGGAACTGTACTTCCTCAGTGGTAGGGAGGCGAGCCGGCCAGAGGTGGATGAACGCAGTGCCCTTGTTTGGGTGTAGGGCCTGATCAGAGCCTGAAGGTACTGAGGTGCCGTTCCCCTCACAGCTCCGTAGGCAAGCACCATGGTCTTGTAGCGGATGCGAGCTTCAACTGGAAGCCAGTGGAGAGAGCGGAGGAGCGGGGTGACGTGAGAGAACTTGGGAAGGTTGAACACCAGACGGGCTGCGGCGTTCTGGATGAGTTGTAGGGGTTTAATGGCACAGGCAGGGAGCCCAGCCAACAGCGAGTTGCAGTAATCCAGACGGGAGATGACAAGTGCCTGGATTAGGACCTGCGCCGCTTCCTGTGTGAGGCAGGGTCGTACTCTGCGGATGTTGTAGAGCATGAACCTACAGGAACGGGCCACCGCCTTGATGTTAGTTGAGAACGACAGGGTGTTGTCCAGGATCACGCCAAGGTTCTTAGCGCTCTGGGAGGAGGACACAATGGAGTTGTCAACCGTGATGGCGAGATCATGGAACGGGCAGTCCTTCCCCGGGAGGAAGAGCAGCTCCGTCTTGCCGAGGTTCAGCTTGAGGTGGTGATCCGTCATCCACACTGATATGTCTGCCAGGCATGCAGAGATGCGATTCGCCACCTGGTCATCAGAAGGGGGAAAGGAGAAGATTAATTGTGTGTCGTCTGCATAGCAATGATAGGAGAGACCATGTGAGGTTATGACAGAGCCAAGTGACTTGGTGTATAGCGAGAATAGGAGAGGGCCTAGAACAGAGCCCTGGGGGACACCAGTGGTGAGAGCGCGTGGTGAGGAGACAGATTCTCGCCACGCCACCTGGTAGGAGCGACCTGTCAGGTAGGACGCAATCCAAGCGTGGGCCGCGCTGGAGATGCCCAACTCGGAGAGGGTGGAGAGGAGGATCTGATGGTTCACAGTATCGAAGGCAGCCGATAGGTCTAGAAGGATGAGAGCAGAGGAGAGAGAGTTAGCTTTAGCAGTGCGGAGTGCCTCCGTGATACAGAGAAGAGCAGTCTCAGTTGAATGACTAGTCTTGAAACCTGACTGATTTGGATCAAGAAGGTCATTCTGAGAGAGATAGCAGGAGAGCTGGCCAAGGACGGCACGTTCAAGAGTTTTGGAGAGAAAAGAAAGAAGGGATACTGGTCTGTAGTTGTTGACATCGGAGGGATCGAGTGTAGGTTTTTTCAGAAGGGGTGCAACTCTCGCTCTCTTGAAGACGGAAGGGACGTAGCCAGCGGTCAAGGATGAGTTGATGAGCGAGGTGAGGTAAGGGAGAAGGTCTCCGGAAATGGTCTGGAGAAGAGAGGAGGGGATAGGGTCAAGCGGGCAGGTTGTTGGGCGGCCGGCCGTCACAAGACGCGAGATTTCATCTGGAGAGAGAGGGGAGAAAGAGGTCAAAGCACAGGGTAGGGCAGTGTGAGCAGAACCAGCGGTGTCGTTTGACTTAGCAAACGAGGATCGGATGTCGTCGACCTTCTTTTCAAAATGGTTGACGAAGTCGTCTGCAGAGAGGGAGGAGGAGGGGGGAGGGGGAGGAGGATTCAGGAGGGAGGAGAAGGTGGCAAAGAGCTTCCTAGGGTTAGAGGCAGATGCTTGGAATTTAGAGTGGTAGAAAGTGGCTTTAGCAGCAGAGACAGAAGAGGAAAATGTAGAGAGGAGGGAGTGAAAGGATGCCAGGTCCGCAGGGAGGCGAGTTTTCCTCCATTTCCGCTCGGCTGCCCGGAGCCCTGTTCTGTGAGCTCGCAATGAGTCGTCGAGCCACGGAGCGGGAGGGGAGGACCGAGCCGGCCTGGAGGATAGGGGACATAGAGAGTCAAAGGATGCAGAAAGGGAGGAGAGGAGGGTTGAGGAGGCAGAATCAGGAGATAGGTTGGAGAAGGTTTGGGCAGAGGGAAGAGATGATAGGATGGAAAAGGAGAGAGTAGCGGGGGAGAGAGAGCGAAGGTTGGGACGGCGCGATGCCATCCGAGTAGGGGCAGTGTGGGAAGTGTTGGATGGGAGCGAGAGGGAAAAGGATACAAGGTAGTGGTCGGAGACTTGGAGGGGAGTTGCAATGAGGTTAGTGGAAGAACAGCATCTAGTAAAGATGAGGTCAAGCGTATTGCCTGCCTTGTGAGTAGGGGGGGAAGGTGAGAGGGTGAGGTCAAAAGAGGAGAGGAGTGGAAAGAAGGAGGCAGAGAGGAATGAGTCAAAGGTAGACATGGGGAGGTTAAAGTCACCCAGAACTGTGAGAGGTGAGCCGTCCTCAGGAAAGGAGCTTATCAAGGCATCAAGCTCATTGATGAACTCTCCAAGGGAACCTGGAGGGCGATAAATGATAAGGATGTTAAGCTTGAAAGGGCTGGTAACTGTGACAGCATGGAATTCAAAGGAGGCGATAGACAGATGGGTAAGGGGAGAAAGAGAGAATGACCACTTGGGAGAGATGAGGATCCCGGTGCCACCACCCCGCTGACCAGAAGCTCTCGGGGTGTGCGAGAACACGTGGGCAGACGAAGAGAGAGCAGTAGAAGTAGCAGTGTTATCTGTGGTGAGCCATGTTTCCGTCAGTGCCAAGAAGTCGAGGGACTGGAGGGACGCATAGGCTGAGATGAGCTCTGCCTTGTTGGCCGCGGATCGGCAGTTCCAGAGGCTACCGGAGACCTGGAACTCCACGTGGGTCGTGCGGGCTGGGACCACCAGGTTAGGGTGGGCGCGGCCACGCGGTGTGAAGCGTTTGTATGGTCTGTGCAGAGAGGAGAGAACAGGGATAGACAGACACATAGTTGACAGGCTACAGAAGAGGCTACGCTAAAGCAAAGGAGATTAGAATGACAAGTGGGCTACACGTCTCGAATGTTCAGAAAGTTAAGCTTACGTTGCAAAAAAATCTGATCTGATTGACTAAAATGATATAGTACTGCTGGCTGGTGAAGTAGCCTGGCTAGCAGTGGCTGCGTTGTTGAAAGTGAAGCTGGCTAGGTGACCTCGACAATTTCTCTAAATTTCTCTAAACTACACAATTATCATGGATACAAGGACAGCAAAGACAACTAGCTAACACTACGCTAATCAAGTCGTTCCGTTGTAATGTAAGTTTCTACAGTGCTGCTATTCGGTAGAAGTTGGCTAGCTAGCAGTGTTAGCTAGCAGTGTTGGCTAGGTAGGAGGACGGCAGCGCGGCAGGCGAAAATAGCTGGCTAGCTAACCGATAATTACTCAAAGCTACACAATTATCTTAGATACAAAGATAGCAAAGAAAACTATGTAGCTAGCTAACACTACACAAATCAAGTCGTTCCGTTGTAATGTAATCGTTTCTACAGTGCTGCTAATCGGTGGCTAGCTGGCTAGCTAGCAGGGTTGACTACGTTACGTTACGTTACGTTAGGACGAGAATACCTGGCTAGCGAACCTCAGTGAACCTCGATAACTACACAATTATCTTTGATACAAAGACGGCTATGTAGCCAGCTAAGTAGCTAGCTAAGATCAAACAAATCAAAGATAGCAAAGACAACTGTGTAGCCAGCTAACACTACACTGATCAAGTCGTTCCGTTGTAATGCACTCGTTTCTACAATGCTGCTATTCGGTGGCAAGCTGGCTAGCTAGCAGTGTTGGCTACGTTGCGTTACGTTAGGACGAAAATAGCTGGCTAGCGAACCTCAATAACTACACAATTATGTTTGATACAAAGACGGCTATGTAGCTAGCTAAGATCAAACAAATCAAACCGTTGTACTGTAATGAAAATGAAAATCAGACCGTTGTACTATAATGAAATGTAATGAAAAGTTATACTACTATTCGGTAGACGGTGGACGTTTGCTAGCTGGCTAGCTGCTGGGCAGATAGCAGTGTGGACTACGATAGACGACGAAATACGATAATTACGCAATTATCTTTGATACACAGACGGCTATGTAGCTAGCTAAGAAGAAATTGCTAAGGTTGGACAAATTAAACCGTTGTACTATAATGAAATGTAATGAAATGTAATGAAAAGTTATATTACCTGCAGAGCGAATGCAAATGCAACCGCTCGCTCCAAACCGGATGTGAAGCCCCAAACCGGATGTGAAGACGTATACACTGACTCAGTAACTGGGTTCATTAGGAAGTGCAAACGAAACACCTTCTTCTCCCTCTTCGAAGAAAATAACCAAGCCACTGATGTGGGCCCTCACCACTCACAAGGACTGTGTGCTCTCGATCTCTGTGGCCGATGTAAGATATTCAAGTGTGTTAACCCTCGCAAGGCTGCCGGATCAGATGGCATCCCAAGCCACGCCCTCAGAGCGTGTTCATACCAGCTGGCTGGAGTGTTTACGGACATATTCAATCTCTCTCTATCCCAGTATCCTGTCCCCGCTTGCTTCAATATGTCCACCATTGTTTCTGTACCCTAGAAAAGGAACAAAACTGAATTAAAGGACTATCTCTCCATAGCACTCACTTCTGTAATCACGAAGTGCTTTGAGAGTCTCGATAAGGATCATATCCACCTCCACCTTACACAACACCCTAGACACAATACAATTTGAATACCGCCTCAACAGATCCGTGGATGATGCAATCACAATTGCACTGTACACTGCCCTATACCACCTAGACAAGAGGAATACCTATGTAAGAATGCTGTTCAAAGACTACAGCTCAGCCTTCAACACCATAGTTCCCTCCAAGCTCATCACTAAGCTCAGGGCCCTGGGTCTGAACTACTCCCTGTGCAAATGAGTCCTGGACTTCCTGACAGGCTGACCCCAGGTGGTGAAGGTAGGTACCAACACCTCCGCCAGGCTGATCCTCAACACCGGGCTCCACAAGGGGTGCGTGCTAAGCCCCTTCCTGTACTCCCTGTTCACCCATGACTGCGTGGCCATTTACGTCTCCAACTCAATCATCAAGTTTGCTGATGACACAACAGTGGTAGGCCTGATTACCAACAACGACGAGATAGCCGACAGGGAGGAGGTGAGGGCCCTGGTGGAGTGGTGCCAGGAAAATAACCTCTTCCTCAATGTCAACAAAATGAAGGAGCTGATCTTGGACTTTAGGAGAGAGCAGAGAGATCACGCCCCCATCCACATCGACGGGGCCGCAGTGGAGAGCGTCAAAAGCCTCAAGTTTCTCTGCATGCAAATCACTGAGGACCTGAAATGGTCCATTCACACCAACAGAATGGAGCGCACTCTTCAACCTCAGGAGGCATGCAGAAATTTGGCTTTGTTCCCTTTAGACTTTCACAAACTTCTACCGATGCAACATCGAGAGCATTCTTTCGGGCTGTATCACCGCCTGGTATGACAACTGCACCGCCCGCAACCACTGGACTCTCCAGAGGGTGGTGCGGTAAGCCCAACACATCACTGGGGGCACACTGCCTGTCCTCCAGGACATCTACAGAACTCTGTGTCACAGGAAGACCAAGAGGATCATCAAGGACTTCAGCCACCCGAGCCATGGTCTGTTCACCCCGCTACCATCAAGACGACGGAGACAATACAGGTGCATCAAAGCTGCGACAGAGAGACTGAAAAACAGCTTCTATCTCCATGCCATCAGACTTTTAAAAAATCACTAGCTGGCCTCCAACCGGTACCCTGCCCTGCAACTTAGAGACTGCTGCCCTATTTACACAGAGTCAACACTGGAGAGACACTGTAATCATGTTTACATACTATTTTACCCATTTTATGTGTATATACTGTATTCTACTCATGGCTCATCCTATGTACATGCCTATGCTTGTCGAACATGTCATTCAAATATCATGGACATTAATATGGAGTTGGTCCCCCCTTTGCTGCTATAAAAGCCTCCACTGTTCTGGGAAGGCTTTCCACTATATGTTAGAACATTGCTGCGGGGGACTTGCTTCCATTCAGTCACAAGAGCATTAGTGAGGTTGGGCGCTGGCGATTAGGGCTGGCTCATTCCAATTCCAATATTCCAATTCATCCCAAAGGTGATCAATGGGGTTCGGGTCAGGGCTCTGTGCAGGCCAGTCAAGTTCTTCCACACCGATCTTGACAAACCATTTCGGTATGGACCTCGCTTTGTGCATGGGGGTATTGTCATGCTGAAACAGGAAAGGGCCTTCCCCAAACTGATTCTACAAACAGAATTGTCTAGAATGTCCTTGTATGCTGTACCGTTAAAGATTTTAGCATTCTCCTGGCATCCGCCAAACCCAGATTCGTCCGTTGGACTACCAGATGGTGAAGGGCGTTTCCACTTCTCCAGCGTCCAATGGCGGCGAGCTTTACATCACTCCAGCCAATGCTTGGCATTGCGCTTGATTATCTTAGGCTTGTGTGCAGCTGCTTGGCCACAGAAACCCATTTCATGAAGCTCCTAACTCATAGTTATTGTGCTGACGTTGCTTCCAGAAACTTTGGAAATCAGTAGTGAGTGTTGCAACCGAGGACAGACGATTTTTACGCGCTATGCGCTTTATCACTCGGCAGTCCAGTTCTGTGTGCTTGTGTGGCCTACCACTTCACAGCTGAGCCGTTGTTGCTCCTAGACGTTTCCACTTCACAATAACAGCACTTACGGTGTCACAACTTCCGCCGAAGTTGGTCCCTCTCCTTGTTCGGGCGGCGTTCGGCGGTCGACGTCACTGGCTTTCTATCCATCGCCGATCCACTTTTCATTTTCCATTTGTTTTGTCTTTGTTTTCTACACACCTGGTTTCTATTCCCCAATTCCCCAACCCTCTGTTTCTCCCATGTTTGTGTGCGTGTTGGTTTTATTTGTGAAGGCTGTATCTGACGACTGGTATATTGTTGCCGGGTTTTGTTATTATGCCCGTTTATTTCGTGGTACCGGTATTTTTCCCGCACCATAGTATTGTGGTTATACTGGTGTTATCTTGTACCTTGTCCACGCATCTCAGTTCCCCTGCGCCTGACTCCTTTCACCAGTTACCCACAGCCTTGACATACGGTTGACCAGTGGCAGCTCTAGCAGGGCAGAACATTTGACAAACTGACTTCCTGGAAAGGTGGCATCGTACGACGGTGCCACGTTGAAAGTCACTGAGCTCTTCAGTAAGGCCATTCTACTACCAATGTTTGTCTATGGAGTTTGCACGGCGGTGTGCTTCAGTTTTATACACCTGTCAGCAACGGGTTTGGCTGAAATAGCCGAATCCACTCATTTGAAGGGGTGTCCACATACTTTTGTATATATAGTGTAAATAGGAAGTCTGCAGGGTCGTTACGTTCAGCAACACTTGCTTTAAATAAACAGGTTTGGATTCTGAGTGACTTGTCCAAAGATGAGTGATCAATAACCAGCTTATTTTATTTTGTGGGAACAGTTCGGGTCACCTGTACATTACTACATCATATTGTAATTGTTAACATTCAATCAGTGTCTGCTTTTTTTGTTTTTTTTTGTTACCTCCTGACCATTATCTCCTCTAAATGCAGGTCACAAAATATTGTCACAATGTCAGAGGGAGGAGTTCATTAAAACTGCGTGAGTACTCATTTGATTTACTGCCAGATTTGGCTCCACTAGATTAGAGTTCCTAACAAGACACACAATTAAACAGACAGGACGGCGATTCAAGGTGTGATGAGCATGTCAATTAAGTTTAGTTTAGCATGTCTTTTAATTTAAGCAAAAGATAGGAAGAATCCATGCTAACCTTAGTATAGCACATCCTGATAGGTGGTACTAGAAGCAAGCACAGAGTTTAGCTTGTTAGCCATGCATGTTATTATGGGCCCATGCTGGTGGTTAATATGGGCCCATGCTGGTGGTTAATATGGGCCCATGCTGGTGGTTAATATGGGCCCATGCTGGTGGTTAATATGGGCCCATGCTGGTGGTTAATATGGGCCCATGCTGGTGGTTAATATGGGCCCATGCTGGTGGTTAATATGGGCCCATGCTGGTGGTTAATATGGGCCCATGCTGGTGGTTAATATGGGCCCATGCTGGTGGTTAATATGGGCCCATGCTGGTGGTTAATATGGGCCCATGCTGGTGGTTAATATGGGCCCATGCTGGTGGTTAATATGGACCCATGCTGGTGGTTAATATGGGCCCATGCTGGTGGTTAATATGGACCCATGCTGGTGGTTAATATGGGCCCATGCTGGTGGTTAATATGGGCCCATGCTGGTGGTTAATATGGGCCCATGCTGGTGGTTAATATGGGCCCATGCTGGTGGTTAATATGGGCCCATGCTGGTGGTTAATATGGGCCCATGCTGGTGGTTAATATGGGCCCATGCTGGTGGTTAATATGGGCCCATGCTGGTGGTTAATATGGGCCCATGCTGGTGGTTAATATGGGCCCATGCTGGTGGTTAATATGGGCCCATGCTGGTGGTTAATATGGGCCCATGCTGGTGGTTAATATGGGCCCATGCTGGTGGTTAATATGGGCCCATGCTGGTGGTTAATATGGGCCCATGCTGGTGGTTAATATGGGCCCATGCTGGTGGTTAATATGGGCCCATGCTGGTGGTTAATATGGGCCCATGCTGGTGGTTAATATGGGCCCATGCTGGTGGTTAATATGGGCCCATGCTGGTGGTTAATATGGGCCCATGCTGGTGGTTAATATGGGCCCATGCTGGTGGTTAATATGGGCCCATGCTGGTGGTTAATATGGGCCCATGCTGGTGGTTAATATGGGCCCATGCTGGTGGTTAATATGGGCCCATGCTGGTGGTTAATATGGGCCCATGCTGGTGGTTAATATGGGCCCATGCTGGTGGTTAATATGGGCCCATGCTGGTGGTTAATATGGGCCCATGCTGGTTATTATGGGCCCATGCTGGTGGTTAATATGGGCCCATGCTGGTGGTTAATATGGGCCCATGCTGGTGGTTAATATGGGCCCATGCTGGTGGTTAATATGGGCCCATGCTGGTTATTATGGGCCCATGCTGGTGGTTAATATGGGCCCATGCTGGTGGTTAATATGGGCCCATGCTGGTGGTTAATATGGGCCCATGCTGGTGGTTAATATGGGCCCATGCTGGTGGTTAATATGGGCCCATGCTGGTGGTTAATATGGGCCCATGCTGGTGGTTATTATGGGCCCATGCTGGTGGTTAATATGGGCCCATGCTGGTGGTTAATATGGGCCCATGCTGGTGGTTAATATGGGCCCATGCTGGTGGTTAATATGGGCCCATGCTGGTGGTTAATATGGGCCCATGCTGGTGGTTAATATGGGCCCATGCTGGTGGTTAATATGGGCCCATGCTGGTGGTTAATATGGGCCCATGCTGGTGGTTAATATGGGCCCATGCTGGTGGTTAATATGGGCCCATGCTGGTTATTATGGGCCCATGCTGGTGGTTAATATGGGCCCATGCTGGTGGTTAATATGGGCCCATGCTGGTGGTTAATATGGGCCCATGCTGGTGGTTAATATGGGCCCATGCTGGTGGTTAATATGGGCCCATGCTGGTGGTTAATATGGGCCCATGCTGGTGGTTAATATGGGCCCATGCTGGTGGTTAATATGGGCCCATGCTGGTGGTTAATATGGGCCCATGCTGGTGGTTAATATGGGCCCATGCTGGTGGTTAATATGGACCCATGCTGGTGGTTAATATGGGCCCATGCTGGTGGTTAATATGGGCCCATGCTGGTGGTTAATATGGGCCCATGCTGGTGGTTAATATGGGCCCATGCTGGTGGTTAATATGGGCCCATGCTGGTGGTTAATATGGGCCCATGCTGGTGGTTAATATGGGCCCATGCTGGTGGTTAATATGGGCCCATGCTGGTGGTTAATATGGGCCCATGCTGGTGGTTAATATGGGCCCATGCTGGTGGTTAATATGGGCCCATGCTGGTGGTTAATATGGGCCCATGCTGGTGGTTAATATGGGCCCATGCTGGTGGTTAATATGGGCCCATGCTGGTGGTTAATATGGGCCCATGCTGGTGGTTAATATGGGCCCATGCTGGTGGTTAATATGGGCCCATGCTGGTGGTTAATATGGGCCCATGCTGGTGGTTAATATGGGCCCATGCTGGTGGTTAATATGGGCCCATGCTGGTGGTTAATATGGGCCCATGCTGGTGGTTAATATGGGCCCATGCTGGTGGTTAATATGGGCCCATGCTGGTGGTTAATATGGGCCCATGCTGGTGGTTAATATGGGCCCATGCTGGTGGTTAATATGGGCCCATGCTGGTGGTTAATATGGGCCCATGCTGGTGGTTAATATGGGCCCATGCTGGTGGTTAATATGGGCCCATGCTGGTTATTATGGGCCCATGCTGGTGGTTAATATGGGCCCATGCTGGTGGTTAATATGGGCCCATGCTGGTGGTTAATATGGGCCCATGCTGGTGGTTAATATGGGCCCATGCTGGTTATTATGGGCCCATGCTGGTGGTTAATATGGGCCCATGCTGGTGGTTAATATGGGCCCATGCTGGTGGTTAATATGGGCCCATGCTGGTGGTTAATATGGGCCCATGCTGGTGGTTAATATGGGCCCATGCTGGTGGTTAATATGGGCCCATGCTGGTGGTTATTATGGGCCCATGCTGGTGGTTAATATGGGCCCATGCTGGTGGTTAATATGGGCCCATGCTGGTGGTTAATATGGGCCCATGCTGGTGGTTAATATGGGCCCATGCTGGTGGTTAATATGGGCCCATGCTGGTGGTTAATATGGGCCCATGCTGGTGGTTAATATGGGCCCATGCTGGTGGTTAATATGGGCCCATGCTGGTGGTTAATATGGGCCCATGCTGGTGGTTAATATGGGCCCATGCTGGTTATTATGGGCCCATGCTGGTGGTTAATATGGGCCCATGCTGGTGGTTAATATGGGCCCATGCTGGTGGTTAATATGGGCCCATGCTGGTGGTTAATATGGGCCCATGCTGGTGGTTAATATGGGCCCATGCTGGTGGTTAATATGGGCCCATGCTGGTGGTTAATATGGGCCCATGCTGGTGGTTAATATGGGCCCATGCTGGTGGTTAATATGGGCCCATGCTGGTGGTTAATATGGGCCCATGCTGGTGGTTAATATGGACCCATGCTGGTGGTTAATATGGGCCCATGCTGGTGGTTAATATGGGCCCATGCTGGTGGTTAATATGGGCCCATGCTGGTGGTTAATATGGGCCCATGCTGGTGGTTAATATGGGCCCATGCTGGTGGTTAATATGGGCCCATGCTGGTGGTTAATATGGGCCCATGCTGGTGGTTAATATGGGCCCATGCTGGTGGTTAATATGGGCCCATGCTGGTGGTTAATATGGGCCCATGCTGGTGGTTAATATGGGCCCATGCTGGTGGTTAATATGGGCCCATGCTGGTGGTTAATATGGGCCCATGCTGGTGGTTAATATGGGCCCATGCTGGTGGTTAATATGGGCCCATGCTGGTGGTTAATATGGGCCCATGCTGGTGGTTAATATGGGCCCATGCTGGTGGTTAATATGGGCCCATGCTGGTGGTTAATATGGGCCCATGCTGGTGGTTAATATGGGCCCATGCTGGTGGTTAATATGGGCCCATGCTGGTGGTTAATATGGGCCCATGCTGGTGGTTAATATGGGCCCATGCTGGTGGTTAATATGGGCCCATGCTGGTGGTTAATATGGGCCCATGCTGGTGGTTAATATGGGCCCATGCTGGTGGTTAATATGGGCCCATGCTGGTGGTTAATATGGGCCCATGCTGGTGGTTAATATGGGCCCATGCTGGTGGTTAATATGGGCCCATGCTGGTGGTTAATATGGGCCCATGCTGGTGGTTAATATGGGCCCATGCTGGTGGTTAATATGGGCCCATGCTGGTGGTTAATATGGGCCCATGCTGGTGGTTAATATGGGCCCATGCTGGTGGTTAATATGGGCCCATGCTGGTGGTTAATATGGGCCCATGCTGGTTATTATGGGCCCATGCTGGTGGTTAATATGGGCCCATGCTGGTGGTTAATATGGGCCCATGCTGGTTATTATGGGCCCATGCTGGTGGTTAATATGGGCCCATGCAGGTTATTATGGGCCCATGCTGGTGGTTAATATGGGCCCATGCAGGTTATTATGGGCCCATGCTGGTGGTTAATATGGGCCCATGCAGGTTATTATGGGCCCATGCTGGTTAATATGGGCCAATGCTGGTTATTATGGGCCCATGCTGGTTAATATGGGCCCATGCTGGTTAATATGGACCCATGCTGGTTAATATGGGCCCATGCTGCTGGTTAATATGGGCCCATGCTGGTTAATATGGACCCATGCTGGTTAATATGGGCCCATGCTGGTTAATATGGGCCCATGCAGGTTATTATGGGCCCATGCTGGTTAATATGGGCCCATGCAGGTTAATATGGGCCCATGCTGGTTAATATGGACCCATGCTGGTTAATATGGGCCCATGCTGGTTAATATGGGCCCATGCTGGTTAATATGGGCCCATGCTGGTTAATATGGACCCATGCTGGTTAATATGGGCCCATGCTGGTTAATATGGGCCCATGCAGGTTAATATGGGCCCATGCTGGTTAATATGGGCCCATGCAGGTTAATATGGGCCCATGCTGGTTAATATGGGCCCATGCTGGTTAATATGGGCCCATGCAGGTTAATATGGGCCCATGCTGGTTAATATGGGCCCATGCAGGTTAATATGGACCCATGCAGGTTAATATGGGCCCATGCTGGTTAATATGGGCCCATGCTGGTTAATATGGTCCCATGCAGGTTAATATGGGCCCATGCTGGTTAATATGAGCCCATGCTGGTTAATATGGACCCATGCTGGTTAATATGGGCCCATGCAGGTTAATATGGGCCCATGCAGGTTAATATGGGCCCATGCTGGTTAATATGGGCCCATGCAGGTTAATATGGGCCCATGCTGGTTAATATGGGCCCATGCAGGTTAATATGGGCCCATGCTGGTTAATATGGGCCCATGCTGCTGGTTATTATGGGCCCATGCAGGTTATTATGGGCCCATGCTGGTTAATATGGGCCCATGCTGGTTAATATGGACCCATGCTGGTTAATATGGGCCCATGCTGGTTAATATGGGCCCATGCTGGTTATTATGGGCCCATGCTGGTTAATATGGGCCCATGCTGGTTAATATGGGCCCATGCTGGTTAATATGGGCCCATGCTGGTTATTATGGGCCCATGCTGGTTAATATGGGCCCATGCTGGTTAATATGGGCCCATGCTGGTTAATATGGACCCATGCAGGTTATTATGGGCCCATGCTGGTTAATATGGGCCCATGCAGGTTATTATGGGCCCATGCTGGTTAATATGGGCCCATTCTGGTTAATATGGACCCATGCAGGTTATTATGGGCCCATGCTGGTTAATATGGGCCCATGCAGGTTAATATGGGCCCATGCAGGTTATTATGGGCCCATGCTGGTTAATATGGGCCCATGCTGGTTAATATGGGCCCATGCTGGTTAATATGGGCCCATGCTGGTTAATATGGACCCATGCTGGTTAATATGGGCCCATGCAGGTTAATATGGGCCCACTTCAAGTAGATACGTTCTTCTTCTCCACTTCAAGTAGATACGTTCTTCTTCTCCACTTCAAGTAGATACGTTCTTCTTCTCCACTTCAAGTAGATACGTTCTTCTTCTCCACTTCAAGTAGATACGTTCTTCTTCTCTCCACTGTAAGGGAAGACAGGAAGTTCATTCAATAAATTATGACAATGACTGTCTATACTATAGCACTGATATCAAGAATATTTTCTCTGATTATTACACCGTTTTAATTAGTATGCAAATGTTCTCTTTATGATCGCTTTTCCACTTTGTCCATTATATTTAATCTCTCTATTTATCCTTCACAGATAGATTAAATTCACGTTGTCAGATGTGAAAAAGGGCTCATTTAGTAAATTAATTTAAAATGCTTTCTCATTAATCAAACAGATATTCACAATTATGTGCATAACATAATTATATTCTCTTAGTTATAGTCTACATTTGTCTGTACTGTACATGTTGCCATCTTAATTATAAACTTCCAAGGACATTTGGTGAAATACTATACTACAGTCCAGGCAGGGTCAATGATTTGCTCAACATATTCTATTTGAACCTATTGTGGTCTACCTACCCTACCCTATCCTATCATACCCTATTGTACCCTATCCTACCCTATCCTACCCTACCCTACACTATCCCATCATACCCTATCCTACCCTTTCCTACCCTATAATATTCTACCCTACCCTACCCTACCATATCCTACCCTATCCTACTCTACCCTACACTATCCCATCATACCCTATCCTACCCTATCCTACCTTATCCCATCATACCCTATCCTACACTATCCTATCCTATCTCATCATACCCTATTCTACCTTATCCTATCCTACCCTATCCTATCATGCCCTACCCTATCCCATCATACCCTATCCTATTCTACCCTATCCTACCCTACCCTACACTATTCTACCCTATCCTTCCCTACCCTATACTATCCTACCCTATCCTATCCTAACCTATCCTACACTATCCCATCCTACACTATCCGACCCTACCCTACACTATCCTATCCTACCCTATCCTACCCCACCCTACCCTATAATATTCTACCCTACCCTACCCTACCCTACACTATCCTATCCTACCCTACCCTATCCTACCCTACACTATCCTATTCTACCCTACCCTTTCCTACCCTATCCTATCCTACCCTACCCTACCCTATCCCATCATACCCTATTCTACCCTATCCTATCCTACCCTATCCTACCCCACCCTACCCTACACTATCCCATCATACCCTATCCTACCCTTTCCTACCCTATAATAATCTACCCTACCCTACCCTACCCTACACTATCCTATCCTACCCTATCCTACCCTACCCTACACTATCCCATCATACCCTACCCTATAATAATCTACCCTACCCTACCCTACCCTACACTATCCTATCCTACCCTATCCTATCCTACCCTACACTATCCCATCATACCCTACCCTATAATAATCTACCCTACCCTACCCTACCCTACCCTATCCCATCATACCCTATCCTACCCTATCCTATCCTACCCTACCCTACACTATCCCATCATGATGTCATAAGGTGAATGCACCAATTTGTAAGTCGCTCTGGATAAGAGCGTCTGCTAAATGACTTAAATGTAAATGTAAATGTAATACCCTATCCTACCCTATCCTATCCTACCCTTTCTTACCCTATAATATTCTACCCTTCCCTACCCTACCCTACCCTATCCTACCCTACCCTACCCTATCCTACCCTATCGTACCCTACCCTACCCTATTCTACCCTACCCTACCCTACCCTATCCTACCCTACCCTATCCGACCCTACCCTATTCTACCCTATCCTACCCTACTCTACCCTATCCCGTCATACCCTATCCTACACTATCCTATCCTACCCTATCCTATCCTACCCTACCCTACCCTACCCTATCCTACCCTACACTATCCTATCCTATCCTACCCTATCCTACCCTACCCTACACTATCCTACCCTACCCTATCCTACCCCACCCTACACTATCCTATCCTGTCCTACCTAACCTTATGCTATCCTATCCTATCCTATCCTACCCTACTCTATCATACCCTACCCTACCCTATCCTAACCTATCATATCATATCCTAACCTATTTTTACCCTACTATATCCTATCATAGCCTACCCCATCCTATTCTACCCTACCCTATCCCATTCCACCCTACCCTATCATAAACTATTATATCCTATCCTACCCTATCATACACTATCCCACTATACCTTATCATAAACTGTTATATTCTACCCTATCCTACCCTATAATAAAATATTCTACCCTACCCTACCCTATCCTACCCTATCATACACTATCCTACTCTACCTTATCATAAACTAACTACCCTACCATACCATATCCTACCATACCCTAAACCTACACTAAGAACCCTACACTACCATACCTTACCCTATCCTACCATACCCTACCATACCCTAAACCTACACTAAGAACCTACTCTACTCTTCCCATCCACATTTAGCAGACACTCTTATCCAGAGAAACTTAGCATTAGTTGAATTCACTGAAAAAAACAAGGCTTTAAAGAATTTAGCATTTTTCCAATAATTTGTCAAAAAGAACAGATCGATCAAAAGTAAGAAACATGTTCTCCGTCTGCATTGCATGCTGTTTGGGGGTTTTAGGCTGGGTTTTTGTCCAAGCACTTTGTGACATTGGCTGATGTAAAAAACGGGTTTTATAAATACATTTGATTTTAAATGGGATTCACTTACTTCTCGAAGTGTAGGCCAACGAACCTGAAGACGAGACGTTGCATCGCACTGCAACACATGCTAAAGACAGAGCAGAAAGCTGTTGTGCCAAAGGCTCTCCTTCATGTCACGTTACAGGATGGAGTAATCCTTTACAGTTACAGGGAGATCAGTTGGTTGTTGCTGTACCCTTCCCCCCCCCCCCCTCTCTATTATAATTGTGATACTGTTTTAATACCCTATAATCCAGGGTCCAAACTACATTCTGAATTAATGTCCACTCACAAAATGAGTCTAAATTAAACAAGACTCAGTTAGTTCCTAAAAAAAAAAATGATATTTTACATTTACATTTACATTTTAGTCATTTAGCAGATGCTCTTATCCGGAGCAAACGACATTGTATTATACATCAATATTAATATAAAACGTCGATAATGTTCCCACTCGGCCCAAGGGGGCCTCATAGAGTCTCTATCAAAGCATTGTTTTGTTTTTAATCACGGCCAAGACTAATAAGACCGTAGAGAATAATAATCGAGCAGCGAAGTCGTCCTACAAAAGATGACACGTGGCGGGTCACCTGTTATAACCTTCTGTCCAATTACAGGCCACCGTGATCCACTGTGATTGCTTCAATCAAAGCAGCAGATTTGAATATCCACAAGACAGCGAATGCCTCTCACCCTTGTGATTTATACACCAGCATTGAGGAAATTGCATTCCCACCCTGTCCTCGCCGGTTGGCATCCATTACTGTTATTATCCTCTCAAGCCCATACAGGCAAGTAATAAAAATACAGAAAAAAATTAAAACAGACGTTTGTGTGGTGCTTAGATTGAGGCATAAATATTGTCTCGTCACTGCTGTTGCAAAACACTGTATCGGATTATTCTCTAAAAGTAACTGAATGTAATCAGATTACGTTACTGCGTTTGGGTAATCTAAAAGTTACGTTACCGATTACACATTTGGAAAGTAACCTACCCAACCCTGTATATACATAGCTATATTCTCCCTCCCTCCCTCTCTCTCCCCGCTCTCTCCCTCTCTCTCCCTCTCTTTCCCCGCTCTCTCCCCCCTCTCTCTCTCTCCCTCTCTCTCTCTCTCTCTCCCTCCCTCCTACCCCCACCCCCACACCTTTTCTCTTCTGACTACACTTTTTTAATGCAGCTCTCTGTTCATTTTAGCCAAAGTCAACCACCCAGGCAACATTATGAAAACTTAATGTTAATGAAAAAAATTACATTTTTCCATCGAACAGTAAGAATCTGAAAGGATTTAACTCCCTCCACTATGCATTTCACAGTGGAATAGCTAACTGGTCAGGCCTGGAGGTAGTGAAGATGTTTCTGAGAGAACAGTGGGAAACTGACAGGTCTTCCCCCTAGAGGAGGGCCCTGCAGTTATAAGCAGAAACAGCCAACCTACAGAGCAGATGGACAGAGGCGGACGCTGACACACACACACACACGCACGCGCGCACACACGCACGCACGCACACACACACACAAACACAGGCAAACACACACGGAGGCGGACGCTGACACACACACACACACGCACGCGCGCACACACGCACGCACGCACGCACACACACACACACACAGGCAAACACACACGGAGGCGGACGCTGACACACACACACACACGCACGCGCGCACGCACACACACACACACACACACACACACACACACACACACACACACACACACACACACACACACACACACACACACACACACACACACACACACACACACACACACACACACACACACACACACACACACACACACACACAGGCAACCACAAACAGAGGCAGACGCTGACACACACACACACACATTCACACACACCGCCTCCCTCCAAGCTAGGTTGTGAGGCAGGTGTCAACATCTGTCTCAGGTTTCTGTGAACCGCTTGGTTCTCTGAACTCCTGTTTCTAGGTAGGCAGGTCTTCAGACTGTTCAGAGTGTGTGTGTGTGTGTTTCTGTGTCTATGTGTGTGTGTGTGTGTGTGTGTGTGTGTGTGTGTGTGTGTGTGTGTGTGTGTGTGTGTGTGTGTGTGTGTGTGTGTGTGTGTGTGTGTGTGTGTGTGTGTGTGTGTGTGTGTGTGGGTTAGTGTGTGTGGGTTAGTGTGTGTTAGTGTGTGTGTGGGTTAGTGTGTGTGTTAGTGTGTGTGTTAGTGTGTGTGTTAGTGTGTGTGTTAGTGTGTGTGTCAGTGTGTGTGTTAGTGTGTGGGCGTGTCTGTGTGTCTGTATGTGTGTGTGTGTTAGTGTGTGTGTTAGTGTGTGTGTTAGTGTGTGTGTTAGTGTGTGTGTTAGTGTGTGTGTCAGTGTGTGGGTTAGTGTGTGTGTTAGTGTGTGGGTGTGGTTGTGTGTCTGTACGTGTGTGTGTGTTAGTGTGTGTGTTAGTGTGTGTGTTAGTGTGTGTGTTAGTGTGTGGGTGTGTCTGTGTGTCTGTATGTGTGTGTGTGTTAGTGTGTGTGTTAGTGTGTGTGTTAGTGTGTGTGTTAGTGTGTGGGTGTGTGTGTGTTAGTGTGTGGGTGTGTGTGTTAGTGTGTGTGTTAGTGTGTGGGTTAGTGTGTGTGTTAGTGTGTGTGTTAGTGTGTGTGTTAGTGTGTGGGTTAGTGTGTGTGTTAGTGTGTGTGTTAGTGTGTGGGTGTGTCTGTGTGTCTGTACGTGTGTGTGTGTGTTGTGCTGCTTGCTGCTGTGTTTTGTGTTGCGTGAGTCAGATCGGCGTAGTCAACAGGAGCCTGGGGAAAAAGGACATTAAACTAATGTTTGGAGTCGAGGCAGGCACCAGGGTGGTAGGCAGGCAGCTCGACAGCTGTGGCCAGGGAGCAGGTGACGTCGGAGGGCAGAGAGAGGGCCCCACATCCCCCTGACATCCACCGTGAGGAGGCCAGACAGACTTCAGAAATAATCTTTCAACAATCTGCCTTTCACCCCTCCCCCACCTTATTATTAACTCGTTTTACAAATCAAACATCTGTCACGTTAGAATATACAAATTAATTATGCAGCTTCTCCTCATCAAGAATCATATAACAAGGTTGTGAGCCGAGCCTCGAGCCGTGAGGCTTCAGAGAGACAGAGAGGAATAGAGAGGACCGGTCCTCTCTGTTCTCTGTTCCTCTCTGTACCTCTCCGTTCCTCTCTGTTCCTCTCTGTTCCTCTCTGTTCCTCTCTGTACCTCTCCGTTCCTCTCTGTTCCTCTCTGTTCCTCTCTGTACCTCTCCGTTCCTCTCTGTTCCTCTCCGTTCCTCTCCGTTCCTCTCCGTTCCTCTCTGTACCTCTCCGTTCCTCTCTGTTCCTCTCCGTTCTTCTCTGTACCTCTCCGTTCCTCTCCGTTCCTCTCTGTACCTCTCCGTGCCTCTCTGTTCCTCTCCGTTCTTCTCTGTACCTCTCTGTTCCTCTCTGTTCCTCTCTGTTCCTCTCTGTACCTCTCCGTTCCTCTCCGTTCCTCTCCGTTCCTCTCCGTTCCTCTCCGTTCCTCTCCGTACCTCTCCGTTCCTCTCCGTTCCTCTCCGTTCCTCTCCGTTCCTCTCCGTTCCTCTCCGTACCTCTCCGTTCCTCTCCGTTCCTCTCCGTTCCTCTCTGTTCCTCTCTGTACCTCTCCGTTCCTCTCCGTTCCTCTCTGTTCCTCTCCGTTCCTCTCCGTTCCTCTCTGTTCCTCTCCGTTCCTCTCCGTTCCTCTCCGTTCCTCTCTGTACCTCTCCGTTCCTCTCCGTTCCTCTCCGTTCCTCTCCGTTCTTCTCCGTACCTCTCTGTTCCTCTCCGTTCCTCTCCGTACCTCTCCGTTCCTCTCTGTTCCTCTCCGTTCTTCTCTGTACCTCTCTGTTCCTCTCTGTTCCTCTCTGTTCCTCTCTGTACCTCTCCGTTCCTCTCTGTTCCTCTCTGTTCCTCTCCGTTCCTCTCCGTTCCTCTCTGTTCCTCTCTGTTCCTCTCGGTTCCTCTCCGTTCCTCTCCGTTCTTCTCTGTACCTCTCCGTTCCTCTCTGTTCCTCTCTGTCCCTCTCCGTCCCTCTCCGTCCCTCTCCGTTCCTCTCTGTTCCTCTCCGTTCCTCTCTGTTCCTCTCGGTTCCTCTCCGTTCCTCTCCGTTCCTCTCTGTACCTCTCTCTTCCTCTCAGTTCCTCTCCGTTCCTCTCTGTTCCTCTCGGTTCCTCTCTGTACCTCTCTCTTCCTCTCAGTTCCTCTCCGTTCCTCTCCGTTCCTCTCTGTACCTCTCTCTTCCTCTCAGCTCCTCTCCGTTCCTCTCCGTTCCTCTCTGTACCTCTCCGTTCCTCTCCGTTCCTCTCCGTTCTTCTCCGTTCCTCTTTGTTCCTCTCTGTTCTTCTCTGTTCCTCTCTGTTCCTCTTTGTTCCTCTCCGTTCTTCTCTATTCCTCTCTGTTCCAAAAGCCAAGGAAAGAGGTTTGATATTATCTTTTGGTTTCTTTCAAATGAATCATTGCTTTTACCAGGAGAATAAAAAATAAAGGAGTTTGATCAGCCATGTAATCATCTTCATTTAGTATCATTTCAGCAAGGTCTTTCATATTCCCTGTTCAGACAGCTTTTACAAAGATTATTTTCAGAGCCATTTCACACTCAAACCGCTGAAAACTATTATTACATTATAAACTGTCTAGTCTGGTCTGGTCTGTATTACATTATAAACTGTCTGGTCTGGTCTGGTCTGTATTACATTATAAACTGTCTGGTCTGGTCTGGTCTGTATTACATTATAAACTGCCTGGTCTGGTCTGGTCTGTATTACATTATAAACTGTCTGGTCTGGTCTGGTCTGTATTACATTATAAACGGTCTAGTCTGGTCTGGTCTAGTCTGTATTACATTATAAACTGTCTTGTCTGGGTCTGGTCTGGTCTGTATTACATTATAAACTGTCTTGTCTGGGCTGGTCTGTATTACATTATAAACTGTCTTGTCTGGGCTGGTCTGTATTACATTATAAACGGTCTAGTCTGGTCTGGTCTGGTCTGTATTACATTATAAACTGTCTGGTCTGGTCTGGTCTGTATTACATTATAAACTGTCTGGTCTGGTCTGTATTACATTATAAACGGTCTAGTCTGGTCTGGTCTGGTCTGGTATGTATTACATTATAAACTGTCTAGTCTGGGTCTGGTCTGGTCTGTATTACATTATAAACTGTCTGGTCTGGTCTGGTCTAGTCTGTATTGCATCATAAACTGTCTGGTCTGGTCTGTATTACATTATAAACTGTCTAGTCTGGGTCTGGTCTGGTCTGTATTACATTATAAACTGTCTGGTCTGGTCTGGTCTAGTCTGTATTGCATCATAAACTGTCTGGTCTGGTCTGTATTACATTATAAACTGTCTAGTCTGGGTCTGGTCTGATATGTATTACATTATAAACGGTCTAGTCTGGTCTGGTCTGGTCTGTATTACATTATAAACTGTCTAGTCTGGTCTGATCTGTATTACATTATAAACTGTCTAGTCTGGGTCTGGTCTGATATGTATTACATTATAAACGGTCTAGTCTGGTCTGGTCTGGTCTGTATTACATTATAAACTGTCTAGTCTGGGTCTGGTCTGGTCTGTATTACTTTATAAACTCTCTAGTCTGGGTCTGGTCTGGTCTATATTACATTATAAACTGTCTAGTCTGGGTCTGGTCTGTATTACATTATAAACTGTCTAGTCTGGGTCTGGTCTGGTCTGTATTACTTTATAAACTCTCTGGGTCTGGTCTGGTCTATATTACATTATAAACTGTCTAGTCTGGGTCTGGTCTGTATTACATTATAAACTGTCTAGTCTGGGTCTGATATGTATTACATTATAAACGGTCTAGTCTGGGTCTGATCTGTATTACATTATAAACTGTCTAGTCTGGGTCTGATCTGGTCTGTATTACAATATAAACTGTCTGGTCTGGTCTGTATTACATTATAAACGGTCTAGTCTGGGTCTGGTCTGGTCTGTATTACATTATAAACTGTCTAGTCTGGGTCTGGTCTGGTATGTACGCTGCCTGTTTGAAGGTATAATGAAGCTAGGGTTATTTCTGGAGAGTCATGTCTCTTGTGCTGGCGTTCCCCCACTCCGTTTAATCATAACTTAATACTGATGACCAGAAGTTCAGTGAATTCCATTTTCTTTCTCTTCCAAAACTTCTGGAGTCTGTGACTTCCGGACTTCCCTGTTCAAGGACCCACATGTTCGTTTTTTTTGAATGTCCCAGCAAGTTTTCTCCTGCCTGGGAAAGGTGTGTCGAGGTGTTCGGGGTGATCTTGAGGTTCACCAGTCCACTGACAGAAGACAGCTGTCTGGCGCCTTCCCCCTGTCCTCCATCACACCATGAGGTGCCCTGAGACCCCGCCCGTTCAGGGGTCACGACTTAGGAGAGGAGGCACCATTTGGTACCAGTTACTAAGCCACGGGGGGGCACCGCTGCTGCTACCCTCCCCTCTCTGCCCCCTTCAGTCAAGGTAGCGCTGCACAGACTGGACCCTGACACACACACACACACATGGCTGGCTGGCAGAGGGGCTCCCTATCATCAACAGCGGTGAAGGGCCTGATGACCTTGACATGGCTCCTCCCACACGCTGTGACGGCAGACTGTTTACTGCACGATGGATAGAGAACAGCTGCACGCAAACACACACACACATGCACACATGCACACATACACACACACACACACACACACACACACACACACACACACACACACACACACACACACACACACACACACACACACACACACACACACACACACACACACACACACACACACACACACAGAGGAATAGATGAATGAAGGAGACAGGCCATGGAGGGAGGGAGAGACAGATGAAGGAATGAAGGAATGAAGGAATGAAGGAAGGAAGGAAGGAAGGAAGGAAGGAAGGAAGGAATGGAGGGAGGACGGAAGGAAGGAATAAAGGAAGGAAGGAAGGAGGAATGGAGGGAGGAAGGAAGGAATGAAGGAAGGAAGGAAGGAAGGAAGGAAAGAAGGAAGGAAGGAAGGAAGGAAGAATGGAGGGAGGGAGGGAGGGAGGGAGGGAGGGAGGGAGGGAGGAATAGGGAGGGAGGAATAGGGAGAGAGGAATGGAGGGAGAAATGGAGGGAGGGAGGAATGGAGGGAGAGGGAATAGGGAGGGAGTAGGACATGTATATCTGTCTTTGTCTTATCCCGTGTCTTATCCCTTGTAAATAGCCCATCTTTTTCGTATATATATTAATCTCACTTCTATCTACGAACTAAATTATCAGCTTCCAGAGAAGCTTACAACAGATCATTGCACCTGTACATAGCCCGTCTGTAAATAGCCCATCCAACTACCTCATCCCCATATTGTTATTTATTTTATTTATATATGTATATATTTTGTTGTTTTTGGTCCTTTGCACCCCAGATTCTCTGCTTGCACATTCATCTTCTGCACATCTATCACTCCAGTGTTTAATTGCAAAATTGCAATTATTTCGCCATTACGGCCTATTTATTGCCTTACCTCCCTAATCTTACTTCATTTGCACACACTGTATATAGACTTTTCTATTGTGTTATTGACTGTACATTTGTTTATTCCATGTGTAACTCTGTGTTGTTGTTTGTGTCACATTGCTTTGCTTTATCTTGGCCAGGTCACAGTTGTAAATGAGAACTTGTTCTCAACTAGCCTACCTGGTTAATAAATACATAAAAAAAGGAATGGAGGAATGGAGGAAGGAATGGAGGGAGAAATGGAGGGAGGGAGAGATGGAGGGAGGGAGAAATGGAGGGTGGGAGAGAGTGAGGAATGGAGGGAGGGAGAGAGGGAGAAATGGAGGGTGGGAGAGAGAGAGAAATGGAGGGTGGGAGAGAGGGAGGAATGGAGGGAGGGAGAGAGGGAGAAATGGAGGGTGGGAGAGAGGGAGGAGTGGAGGGAGGGAGAGAGGGAGAAATGGAGGGAGGGAGAGAGGGAGGGAGAGAGGGAGAAATGGAGGGTGGGAGGGAGGGAGGGAGAGAGGGAGAGATGGAGGGAGGGAGGAATGGAGGGTTGAATGGAGGGAGGGAGGGAGAGTACAATACCCTGCACAGAATATATAGCGAGAGACAGCTTTTACAAGAGACTTCCGTAAACAGTTGTGGTGGTAGAGAGACTGAAGATGCTTCCTAAATGGCACCCTATTCCCCATAGGGCTCCGGTCTAAAGTATTGCATTAAATAGGGCTCCGGTCTAAAGTATTGCATTAAATAGGGCTCCGGTCTAAAGAAGTGCATTAAATAGGGCTCCGGTCAAAATAAGTGCATTAAATAGGGCTCCGGTCTAAAGTATTGCATTAAATAGGGCTCCGGTCTAAAGAAGTGCATTAAATAGGGCTCCGGTCAAAAGTAGTGCATAAAATAGGGCTCCGGTCAAAAGTAGTGCATTAAATAGGGCTCCGGTCTAAAGTAGTGCATTAAATAGGGCTCCGGTCTAAAGTATTGCATTAAATAGGGCTCCGGTCAAAAGTAGTGCATTAAATAGGGCTCCGGTCAAAAGTAGTGCATTAAATAGGGCTCCGGTCAAAAGTAGTGCATAAAATAGGGCTCCGGTCAAAAGTAGTGCATTAAATAGGGCTCCGGTCTAAAGTAGTGCATTAAATAGGGCTCCGGTCTAAAGTATTGCATTAAATAGGGCTCCGGTCAAAAGTAGTGCATTAAATAGGGCTCCGGTCAAAAGTAGTGCATTAAATAGGGCTCCGGTCTAAAGTAGTGCATTAAATAGGGCTCCGGTCAAAAGTAGTGCATTTTATAGGGAATAGAGTGCCATTTACGACACACACTGAGGGGACATTATTCATGTCTGTTAATGACTGGTGGAAGCACAATAAACAACTCTTAACCAGTCTGGTGAATTCACCTCTATAGACTCTCCTTAGTGAATGACTCTTTACTGGTGAATTCACCTCTATAGACTCTCCTTAGTGAATGACTCTTTACTGGTGAATTCACCTCTATAGACTCTCCTTAGTGAATGACTCTTTACTGGTGAATTCACCTCTATAGACTCTGCTTAGTGAATGACTCTTTACTGGTGAATTCACCTCTATAGACTCTCCTTAGTGAATGACTGTTTACTGGTGAATTCACCTCTATAGACTCTCCTTAGTGAATGACTCTTTACTGGTGAATTCACCTCTATAGACTCTCCTTAGTGAATGACTCTTTACTGGTGAATTCACCTCTATAGACTCTCCTTAGTGAATGACTCTTTACTGGTGAATTCACCTCTATAGACTCTGCTTAGTGAATGACTGTTTACTGGTGAATTCACCTCTATAGACTCTCCTTAGTGAATGACTCTTTACTGGTGAATTCACCTCTATAGACTCTGCTTAGTGAATGAGTCTTTACTGGTGAATTCACCTCTATAGACAGTTTCTATCTGTGATGTTTCTACTGCTGGGTAGTTTGTACTGCTGGGTAGTTTGTACTGCTGCTGGGTAGTTTGTACTGCTGCTGGGTAGTTTATACTGCTGCTGGGTAGTTTGTACTGCTGCTGGGTAGTTTGTACTGCTGCTGGGTAGTTTATACTGCTGCTGGGTAGTTTATACTGCTGCTGGGTAGTTTGTACTGCTGCTGGGTAGTTTGTACTGCTGCTGGGTAGTTTATACTGCTGCTGGGTAGTTTATACTGCTGCTGGGTAGTTTGTACTGCTGCTGGGTAGTTTGTACTGCTGCTGGGTAGTTTGTACTGCTGCTGGGTAGTTTGTACTGCTGCTGGGTAGTTTGTACTGCTGCTGGGTAGTTTGTACTGCTGCTGGGTAGTTTGTACTGCTGGGTAGTTTGTACTGCTGCTGGGTAGTTTGTACTGCTGGGTGGTTTGTACTGCTGGGTAGTTTGTTCTGCTGCTGGGTAGTTTGTACTGCTGCTGGGTAGTTTGTACTGCTGGGTAGTTTGTACTGCTGCTGGGTAGTTTGTGCTGCTGGGTAGTTTATACTGCTGCTGGGTAGTTTGTACTGCTGCTGGGTAGTTTATACTGCTGCTGGGTAGTTTATACTGCTGCTGGGTAGTTTGTACTGCTGCTGGGTAGTTTGTACTGCTGCTGGGTAGTTTGTACTGCTGCTGGGTAGTTTGTACTGCTGCTGGGTAGTTTGTACTGCTGCTGGGTAGTTTGTACTGCTGCTGGGTAGTTTATACTGCTGCTGGGTAGTTTGTACTGCTGGGTAGTTTGTACTGCTGGGTAGTTTGTACTGCTGCTGGGTAGTTTGTACTGCTGGGTAGTTTGTACTGCTGCTGGGTAGTTTGTACTGCTGGGTAGTTTATACTGCTGCTGGGTAGTTTGTACTGCTGCTGGGTAGTTTGTACTGCTGCTGGGTAGTTTGTACTGCTGGGTAGTTTGTACTGCTGGGTAGTTTGTGCTGCTGGGTAGTTTGTACTGCTGGGTAGTTTGTGCTGCTGGGTAGTTTGTACTGCTGGGTAGTTTGTACTGCTGGGTAGTTTGTACTGCTGCTGGGTAGTTTGTACTGCTGGGTAGTTTATACTGCTGCTGGGTAGTTTATACTGCTGCTGGGTAGTTTATACTGCTGCTGGGTAGTTTGTACTGCTGGGTAGTCTGTACTGCTGCTGGGTAGTTTGTACTGCTGCTGGGTAGTTTGTACTGCTGCTGGGTAGTTTGTACTGCTGCTGGGTTGTTTGTACTGCTGGGTAGTTTGTACTGCTGGGTAGTTTGTGCTGCTGCTGGGTAGTTTATACTGCTGGGTAGTTTGTACTGCTGCTGGGTAGTTTGTACTGCTGGGTAGTTTGTACTGCTGGGTAGTTTATACTGCTGCTGGGTAGTTTGTACTGCTGGGTAGTTTGTACTGCTGGGTAGTTTATACTGCTGCTGGGTAGTTTGTACTGCTGCTGGGTAGTTTGTACTGCTGCTGGGTAGTTTATACTGCTGGGTAGTTTGTACTGCTGCTGGGTAGTTTGTACTGCTGCTGGGTAGTTTGTACTGCTGCTGGGTAGTTTGTACTGCTGGGTAGTTTGTACTGCTGCTGGGTAGTTTGTACTGCTGCTGGGTAGTTTGTACTGCTGCTGGGTAGTTTGTACTGCTGCTGGGTAGTTTGTACTGCTGCTGGGTGGTTGTCTAAGAGACATTAGGTGAGCTGTTTTGGTTGTGTTTTCATATCATCGGTGCAAATTTAAAAAAAAATGGCTCTCAATTGACTTACCTCTTTATTTTTATTACAAAATAAATATTATTTTCATATTACAAAGGACTCTGGAACTCTCAAGGTGTTGTTAAAGATCATTCACATAGCGATATTATCCTGCTTGACAACATGATGCTCCTTTATGAATGAACTATTAGTCATTTGTAGAGAAGCAACGTACAAGTGGTTAAATCTTCAAATCAAATCAAATTTGATTACTATTTGTCATTATTTGCTCAAATGATGTATAAACATTGGACGTATTTGTAAATAAAATTTGAAAGTTTGAGGTGGTATGATCGTCGGTGCCGGGCGCGCCGGTTCCAGTATCTCAGAAATGGCCGGCCTCCTGGGCTTTTCACGCAGGATAGTGTCTAGAGATTACTGAGGTGCAACAAACAAACACCATCCAGGCAGCAGCAGTCTTGTGGGTGAAAACAGCTCGTTGATGAGAGAAGTCGAAAGGAGAATGGTAAGAATCGTGCGAGCTAACAGGCGGGCCACAAACAGACAAATAACGGTGTAGTGCTGTATAGAATAACATCACAGAACACAAAAACTCGTCGGGTCTTGTCACGGATTGGCTATTGCAGCAGACGACCACGCCAGGGTTCCACTCCTATCAGCTAAAAACAAGAAGAAACGGCTCCACTGGGCACGCGCTCACCAACACTGGACAAATGAGGATTGGAAAAACATCGGCTGGTCCGACAAATCAAACATTATGTTGATAGTAATTTGAGCGTCTTCAGATCTTCTGTAAGAGGATTGTCCAAGTAAAGCATTTAGTCTGTGTCAAATGAAGTCAACGATGGCAGCATGGCTCTTGGCTCACTACATAATTAACATCTTGGACTGAGCTTCAGCAATGACATCAGACCAACATCCTTCTGCTGCTGCCTGTCACTTGGTTAATCTCATATCAGGAGATGCTTATTGTGTTGTTCCATGGCTCTGCCACCACCCTCTTATCTTCCACCAATCTTCTAAGTAAATATTGACAGAGCATGAGACAAAATGGCCGTCATCAGAGGCGTGAGCAGGAAGAGCTTCAGTTAATTTACCCCTGAAAGGAGAGGGCCTCTCTGAGGGTTCTGAATAGATGATTTAAGCAAGTGTCCAGAGTCGGGTGCCTTGACTTAATTATAAACTGTGTATTTCATAATGTTAGTGACAATATGTTAACGTATTTTTTTCTTCCTTCCCCCCGCCGCCAACAGATGGGTCCCTTTACTTTATTTTCCACATCAAGTATGATTATTTCTTTGTGCCAAAAGCCACCTGCCGTTCCCTGGTCTCTGGTCTAATTATTTATGTTGCTAACACACAGCGGGACGCGCTATCTGTTGGATGGTGTCTTAATAAAGGAAGGCACATCAACATATTGAAATCATGTTCAAGCGGAAAATGTATCATTGCGGAAGGAAGGAAGCAATGGAGGAGAGGGAGGTGGAGCAGCGTTGCAGATAGGCTGAGTGCCAACACCTCTGAAATGGGACTCTTTTGTCTTCGTATGCACTGAGTTCTCTCTCTCCCTCCTGCACAAGGGTATTCAGAAGCATGTGATGATAATTGGTTAATAGCCAATTAAAAAAATCTAATTAGAGAGAATACATTAACATTGAGAAAGCAGATCAGAACCAGAGAAGGACAGAACCAGATGATTCATAGACCAGAACCAGAGAAGTACAGAACCAGATGATTCTCAGACCAGAACCAGAGAAGGACGACAGAACCAGATGATTCATAGACCAGAACCAGAGAAGGACAGAACCAGATGATTCTCAGACCAGAACCAGAGAAGGACGACAGAACCAGATGATTCTCAGACCAGAACTAGAGAAGGACGACAGAACCAGATGATTCTCAGATCAGAACCAGAGAAGGACGACAGAACCAGATGATTCTCAGATCAGAACCAGAGAAGGACAGAACCAGATAACTATCAGACCAGAACCAGAGAAGGACAGAACCAGATGACTATCAGATCAGAACCAGAGAAGGACAGAACCAGATGATTCTCAGACCAGAACTAGAGAAGGACGACAGAACCAGATGATTCTCAGATCAGAACCAGAGAAGGACAGAACCAGATGACTATCAGACCAGAACCAGAGAAGGATAGAACCAGATGACTATCAGACCAGAACCAGAGAAGGATAGAACCAGATGACTATCAGACCAGAACCAGAGAAGGACGACAGAACCAGATGATTCTCAGACCAGAACCAGAGAAGGACAGAACCAGATGATTCTCAGACTAGAACCAGAGAAGGATAGAACCAGATGATTCTCCGACCAGAACCAGAGAAGTACAGAACCAGATGATTCTCCGACCAGAACCAGAGAAGTACAGAACCAGATGATTCTCCGACCAGAACCAGAGAAGTACAGAACCAGATGATTCTCCGACCAGAACCAGAGAAGTACAGAACCAGATGATTCTCCGACCAGAACTAGAGATGGACAGAACCAGATGATTCTCAGACTAGAACCAGAGAAGGACAGAACCAGATGATTCTCAGACCAGAACCAGAGAAGGATAGAACCAGATGATTCTCAGACCAGAACCAGAGAAGGATAGAACCAGATGATTCTCAGACCAGAACCAGAGAAGGACAGAACCAGATGACTATCAGACCAGAACCAGAGAAGGATAGAACCAGATGATTCTCAGACCAGAACCAGAGAAGGACGACAGAACCAGATGATTCTCAGACCAGAACTAGAGAAGGACGACAGAACCAGATGATTCTCAGATCAGAACCAGAGAAGGACGACAGAACCAGATGATTCTCAGATCAGAACCAGAGAAGGACGACAGAACCAGATGATTCTCAGATCAGAACCAGAGAAGGACAGAACCAGATGACTATCAGACCAGAACCAGAGAAGGACAGAACCAGATGACTATCAGATCAGAACCAGAGAAGGACAGAACCAGATGATTCTCAGACCAGAACTAGAGAAGGACGACAGAACCAGATGATTCTCAGATCAGAACCAGAGAAGGACAGAACCAGATGACTATCAGACCAGAACCAGAGAAGGATAGAACCAGATGACTATCAGACCAGAACCAGAGAAGGATAGAACCAGATGACTATCAGACCAGAACCAGAGAAGGACGACAGAACCAGATGATTCTCAGACCAGAACCAGAGAAGGACAGAACCAGATGATTCTCAGACTAGAACCAGAGAAGGATAGAACCAGATGATTCTCCGACCAGAACCAGAGAAGTACAGAACCAGATGATTCTCCGACCAGAACCAGAGAAGTACAGAACCAGATGATTCTCCGACCAGAACCAGAGAAGTACAGAACCAGATGATTCTCCGACCAGAACCAGAGAAGTACAGAACCAGATGATTCTCCGACCAGAACTAGAGATGGACAGAACCAGATGATTCTCAGACTAGAACCAGAGAAGGACAGAACCAGATGATTCTCAGACCAGAACCAGAGAAGGATAGAACCAGATGATTCTCAGACCAGAACCAGAGAAGGAAAAATACAAAAAGTCCCTACTGATGCTCCTGGTTGGAAATATCTAATGCTAGATAATTTGTGACTTTGCTTTGGTACACGTTACATCAGAACTCTCTGTCATTTTCTTCAGATCAGAACCAAGGTAGGGAGGGAGAACAAAATGTCACAAATAAAAGTACCAATTAAGTTGAGTATTCATGTAATATCAAAGCACAGTGTCCCGGGGACAGGGGATAGGTCAGTTAGAATCAGAATGGCCCAGTGTTCTAGAATGTAGAACATACTCAATACTCTAATCCCTGTGGGTTTAAAACATGAATACAGTGTAATTACTGATTCACATATAATTATAGCCCCCTTTTCTTTCACTAATGTGACTGAAAATGGGTTAAAAAAATATGCCATTTATGATGGGTGTTTTGTAATAATTACAGCCGTCAGTGTTAGGAAGATAAGCGTTTTCCATCCTTTCTAGACCAAATATTCTAATACAAAAACGAGAGGATTAAGGAGTTGAGTGCAGTAAGCCAACGCAGCTAGGAAGCCCAGCCATGCACTCCCCATATGAGAGCAGATTGAAAGAAAAGCCTTTATCTCCCCATTTAAGAACATATATGGGCTCTGGTGCCCAAACCACAGGAGAGACTGAATTGCAACGACAGAAAGCCAAAGCCATTGTAGGCCTCAGCCAGACAATGCACTGAACATAAACCTATAATAGCCTTAAGGATTAAGAATATGCTGGCTGACTTTAATTACATATTGCTTGTGAGGGGTTTACCTTCCTGGGACGACCGAGAGGCTGAGAGCTCATTGCTGCTCCTGCTACTGCACTTATACAGGAAAGACTGGGGACAGACGGCACAGAAAAATTAACAGAATGATTTACTTTTTAAATCTCAACTAGTGAAAGTTAGTTGTGTTTTATTTAATGGTTAGGGCCTTAGCCAGATTCGCTGCATAAATGTGTCTGTATGCCCTTGTACTGTATGTGCCAGACCTACTGGTAGATATTTAACTTTTTAAAAGGAGGTTAATATGACTTAATAACTGCTTGTTTTTGAGGCTATGTGTTTATCAATGCTAATGATGCTAATGCTATGCTAATGATAGGTAAACTGGGGTGTGGATTGATAATGCTAACTGTGGGATGCTACTGCTAACTGTGGGATGCTACCTGTGGGAGGCTAATGCTAACTGTTGGACGCTAACTGTTGTATTCTAACTGTGGAATCACCCTCAGTGTGTAAATGAGGTGTTTGGGATTTCCCTGCTATACAATTGATCAGGGATTAGCATCCCACTAGGCAAGAGGAGATCATTGGTAAGCCTCCTACCAGCCCAGAGGGTCAGTGATCAGCCTCCCACTAGCCCAGAGGAGATCGCCTCGCTGTGACACCATGGGGCCCAACTTCGAAGCACATCACGTCTTAATGAACTTCCTGCCTGTCTCTTTCCATGGTCTATCTCTCTCTGCATGATGCTTTTTGGCTTAATAAGGACACACTGGGATCAAAATTATCGTAAAACTATCATTTTGACCTCTTGCAACGTGTGCCTTTCAATGGCTGTTCAGGTCCAAGGTGTTTCGTCGATTCTGACAGTTACATATATTGAGCCTCTTTTTTTTTTTCTGCCTAAATCGCCTGAAGAAAAACAATCTCCCAAGGCCCCCTAAAGTTCCCATTAAAACCCTTAATCCAATTGATGACTGTTCTTCTATCCCATTTTATTTTTCAATGAAGTGAAACGTGTTTAGGAAGAAGCAGAGGCACTGTGACTCCAACCCCCTGAGTCTCCTCCTCTCCCATCCAATGACTGCATCCATCTACACCAAGTACCCCATTAGGAAAAAGTATTTTTAGATTTTTTTATAAAAATACAGAAATATTTCATTTACATAAGTATTCACACCCCTGAGTCAATACCTTGTAGAAGCACCTTTGCATCGATTACAGCTTTGAGTCTTTGTGGGTAAGTCTCTAAGAGCTTTCCACACCTGAATTATGCAACATTTGCCCATTATTCTGTCACTGTCACTGTCTTGTTGGTAAGCAGCTTTACTGTAGATTTGGCCTTGTGTTTTAGGTTATTGTCCTGCTGAAAGGTGAATTCAACTCCCAATGTCTGGTGGAAAGCAAACTGAACCGGGTTTTCCTCTAGGACGTTGCCTGTGCTTAGCGCCATTCCATTTATTTTTTATCCAGAAAAACTCCCCAGTCCTTAACGATTACAAGCATACCCATAACATGAGGCAGCCACCACTATGCTTAAAAATATGGAGAGTGTTTCTCAGTAATGTGTTGTATTGGATTTGTCCCAAACATAACACTTTGTATTGAGGACAAAAGTTAATTTCTTTGCCACATTTTTTTCAGTTTTACTTGAGTGCCTTGTTGCAAACAGGATGCGTGTTTTGGAATATTTTATTCTGTACAGGCTTCCTTATTTTCACTCTGTCATTTAGGTTAGTATTGTGGAGTAACTACAATGTTGTTGATCCCTCCTCAGTTTTCTCCTTTCACAGCCATTAAACTCTGTAACTGTTTTAAAGTCACCATTGGACCCATGGTGAAATCCCTGAGTGGTTTCCTTCCTCTTCGGCAACTGAGTTAGGAAGGACGCCTGTATCTTTGTAGTGACTGGGTATATTGATACACCATCCAAAGTGTAATTAATAACTTCACAATGATCAAAACCAAATTCAAAGTCTGCTTTTTTTTTACCCTTCTACTAAGAGGTTCCCTTCTTTGCGAGGTATTGGAAAACCTCCCTGGTCTTTGTGGTTGAATCTGCATTTAAAATTCACTGCTCGACTGAGGGACCTTACAGATAATTGTATGTGTTTGACACAGAGATGAGGTAGTCATTAAAAAATCAAGTTAAGCACTATTATTGCACATAGAGTGAGTCCATGCAACTTATTTTGTGACTTCTTAGGCACATTTTTACTCCTGAATTTATTTAGGCTTGCCATAACAATGGGGTTGAAACTTATTGGCTCAAGACATTTCAGCTTTTACTTTTGAATTAATAAAAAAAAAATGTTTTTTTCTAAAAACATAATTCCACTTTGACGTTCTGGGTTATTGTGTGTATTGAATTGTGTATTGGCTTGTGGAATTGTGTGAAAAGTCAAAGGGAGTGAGTGAATACTTTCTGAAGAGGAGACCGATATTTCCTCCTTATGTCACGTTCCTGACCTGTTTTATGTTATTTTTGTATGTGTTTAGTTGGTCAGGGCGTGAGTTAGGGTGGGCATTCTATGTTTTGTGTTTCTATGTTTAGGTCAGGTGTAATTAGCCTTATATGGTTCTCAATCAGGGACAGGTGTTTGACGTTTTCCTCTGATTGAGAACCATATAAGGTAGGCGTTTCACACTGTTTGTTTGTGGGTGATTGTCTTCTGTGTCTGTGTCTGTGCACCACAGACTGTTGTGCACAGACACAGACTGTTTTGGTTTGTTCGTTCATGTATGTAGTCTGTTTCCTGTTTGTGCGTTCTTCGTCTATTGTAAGTTCTCATAGTCAGGTCTGTCTACATCGTTTATTTGTTTTGTAGTTTATTCAAGTGTTTTTCGTGTTTTCGTTTTCGTCTGTAAATAAATCATTATGTATTCGTCTGTAATAAATCATTATGTATTCACAACCCGCTGCATTTTGGTCATCCGATCCTTCTCTCCTCTCCTCGTCCGAGGAGGAGGAAGAACTAGACACCCGTTACACCTTATAACATTCTTACAAATACCTGCAGATCCTTGGAGAGTTCCCTGAACCCGAAAAGGAAACACTCCTCTATGTCCGGGAGCCACAAAGCCATTACAGCTTTTAGCCCAAGATGTAATAGGTGTTATAATTTATCATGTCAACCCAAAACTGTTTCTTAATTAAGTGCGTGCGTTAATACATTTTTTAAATTTGATCCCTGTAGGTACTTTGCTATGCTAATTGCAATATTCCACAACTTAGTTATTATGCTAGTGCCCTTGGCTATTTGCTGCAGTGAGGAGAGGAAACGGCGGGAACTTTCTTTCCTCTGTAGTTCATTAACTCGTCCAGTCTCAACAATGTAGAGAACAAGTTTTTTATTTCTCAATGTGGCGGCTTAGCAGTAAACTTCAGATTCTGTCTTCTGATATGACGTCAGCCGTTTCAATGAGTCTGTCTGTCTGATATACCGTGTGTCATAGGACAGGTTTAGTTTATGTTTTCCAATGCTGTGTCACAGGGCCAGGACAATAAACAGTTTAGAACACACAACAAAACTATGACAGATGATGACAAATCTCGGGCAGAGTCTACATATTACTTTAACAACGTAGTTCCTGTCTAGCTAGGGATTCCGCATCAGCTATACCATCACCAAGTGAGCTATTTACAATGACTAGCTAATAAGATCCAGGTTCGATCTGGATAACAGTATTAAAGACTCCGTGCCGGGAGTGGCAGTCACATATTGTTGAACAGGATTTATCTGTTAGCGACGCTGCTAATGAGCGGCTACATTGTGATGACACACACAGAAAAACACACAGATAAACACACAGACAAACACACACATGCACGCACACGCTAATGACCTCCACTACCTCCCTAACTCACTGCTGGAGGTAGTTAAGACCCCGGCGGTACAGCCAAGCCGTGACTTCTTCATCGTCTTTATCTTCTCCATTCTATCATTCGGTGTTGAGATAAACATGTGTGACTCAGGAGTTTGTGTAAATGATGCTGTAAGTCAATGAATTTGTGTTGGACTCTGCCCTTTTTTTTAGAAAGGGTGTGATTCACTAGGTGACAAGGTCAATATAGCCACTCGGGACATACAAGACATGAGGATTGTCCAGTTCATTTGTAGAGACATGGTTGAAATGTGGACTGTTTTACTGCAGAGCTGTAATCTGAATTTGTTCCCTCTGTTGTCAAAGGAAAACTGGTCACATATGTAGATCACGGGGCACTGATGGAAACATTCACTATCTTTTAGTTAATTCTGCATAAAATAAACTTGATCTATTCTATTCTATTCTAAAATGTATATAATTGAGCCCTCTTAGTTTCAATGGGCAGGACACCTGTTATCCTGACTACAGTCATGCTGAAGATGAATTTGATATTGTAAAAGCTAAACAAAACACAAGGACATTAACACAAATGAAATCTTTTTTAAAACCACCCCCCATCCTTTGAGTGTTCACGGCATTTGGCTTAATGGGAAAACTTAGCAAAGGCGAGCAGCAGACCGACCACCTAGTGCCATAAATGCAGCATGAAGTAATTCCACCCATATGAAGAAACTCATCCCCCCACAAAAAAATCTGTTGACATTATCCCGCTGATGTTGGATGGAGCATCTGCAGTAGATTTTAATATGTATTTAGTATTCAGGGCGCGTCTTACATCTCTGACATTAGCAGAGCAAGATAATCCCTTGAAAGATTAAATTAAATGTAGGCTGGAGTATTTAGCGCTAGCTATTGTTTAAATTAGTGCTAAAGGAATTGTACTCACAGCACATGATATTAAATCGAGCCATGAGCCAGGAACTATTTCCTGAGTCCCAAATGGCAGCCTATTCCCTACACAGTACACTACTGGTAAAGAAGTACTACGTAGATAGTAGGGTTTCAATTGGGACGCAGATGCTGTCATCCATAGTAGCTTCTTGATGAAGCATAATTTCATTGGGGGGGGTTCACTAATCCCCTAGCAGAGGCAGGTTAGTGTTATAGTTTTTAACTACACTGAACCATAACAAAATATGCATTTGCAGAATTAAAATAAATCTTCTATTAAGTTAAAAGCAGAAGGTACATTTCATTACACTCTATTGCTGCTAGATGGGTCTGGTACCATTTCATTACACTATATTGCTGCTAGATGGGTCTGGTACCATTTCATTACACTCTATTGCTGCTAGATGGGTCTGGTACCATTTCATTACACTCTATTGCTGCTAGATGGGCCTGGTACCATTTCATTACACTCTATTGCTGCTAGATGGGCCTGGTACCATTTCATTACACTCTATTGCTGCTAGCTGGGTCTGGTACCATTTCATTACACTCTATTGCTGCTAGATGGGTCTGGTACCATTTCATTACACTCTATTGCTGCTAGATGGGTCTGGTACCATTTCATTACACTCTATTGCTGCTAGATGGGTCTGGTACCATTTCATTACACTCTTTTGCTGCTAGCTGGGTCTGGTACCATTTCATTACACTCTATTGCTGCTAGTTGGGTCTGGTACCATTTCATTACACTATATTGCTGCTAGCTGGGTCTGGTACCATTTCATTACACTCTATTGCTGCTAGTTGGGTCTGGTACCATTTCATTACACTCTATTGCTGCTAGCTGGGTCTGGTACCATTTCATTACACTCTATTGCTGCTAGCTGGGTGTGGTACCATTTCATTACACTCTATTGCTGCTAGCTGGGTCTGGTACCATTTCATTACACTCTATTGCTGCTAGCTGGGTCTGGTACAATTCCATTGCACTCTATTGCTGCTAGTTGGGTCTGGTACCATTTCATTACACTCTATTGCTGCTAGCTGGGTCTGGTACCATTTCATTACACTCTATTGCTGCTAGTTGGGTCTGGTACCATTTCATTACACTCTAATGCTGCTAGATGGGTCTGGTACCATTTCATTACACTCTATTGCTGCTAGTTGGGTCTGGTACCATTTCATTACACTCTATTGCTGCTAGATGGGTCTGGTACAATTCCATTGCACTCTATTGCTGCTAGCTGGGCCTGGTACCATTTCATTACACTCTATTGCTGCTAGATGGGCTTGGTACCATTTCATTACACTCTATTGCTGCTAGCTGGGTCTGGTACCATTTCATTACACTATATTGCTGCGAGTTGGGTCTGGTACCATTTCATTACACTCTATTGCTGCTAGATGGGTCTGGTACAATTTCATTACACTCTATTGCTGCTAGCTGGGCCTGGTACCATTTCATTACACTCTATTGCTGCTAGTTGGGCCTGGTACCATTTCATTACACTCTATTGCTGCTAGTTGGGTCTGGTACCATTTCATTACACTCTATTGCTGATAGTTGGGTCTGGTACCATTTCATTACACTCTATTGCTGCTAGTTGGGTCTGGTACCATTTCATTACACTCTATTACTGCTAGCTGGGCCTGGTACCATTTCATTACACTCTATTGCTTCTAGCTGGGCCTGGTACCATTTCATTACACTCTATTGCTGCTAGCTGGGTCTGGTACCATTTCATTACACTCTATTGCTGCTAGTTGGGTCTGGTACCATTTCATTACACTATATTGCTGCTAGATGGGTCTGGTACAATTCCATTGCACTCTATTGCTGCTAGCTGGGCCTGGTACCATTTCATTACACTCTATTGCTGCTAGATGGGCCTGGTACCATTTCATTACACTCTATTGCTGCTAGCTGGGTCTGGTACCATTTCATTACACTCTATTGCTGCTAGTTGGGTCTGGTACCATTTCATTACACTCTATTGCTGCTAGATGGGTCTGGTACAATTTCATTACACTCTATTGCTGCTAGCTGGGCCTGGTACCATTTCATTACACTCTATTGCTGCTAGTTGGGCCTGGTACCATTTCATTACACTCTATTGCTGCTAGTTGGGTCTGGTACCATTTCATTACACTCTATTGCTGATAGTTGGGTCTGGTACCATTTCATTACACTCTATTGCTGCTAGCTGGGCCTGGTACCATTTCATTACACTCTATTGCTGCTAGCTGGGTCTGGTACCATTTCATTACACTCTATTACTGCTAGCTGGGCCTGGTACCATTTCATTACACTCTATTGCTGCTAGCTGGGTCTGGTACCATTTCATTACACTCTATTGCTGCTAGTTGGGTCTGGTACCATTTCATTACACTATATTGCTGCTAGTTGGGTCTGGTACCATTTCATTACACTCTATTGCTGCTAGTTGGGTCTGGTACCATTTCATTACACTCTATTGCTGCTAGATGGGTCTGGTACAATTTCACTACACTCTATTGCTGCTAGCTGGGCCTGGTACCATTTCATTACACTCTATTGCTGCTAGATGGGCCTGGTACCATTACATTACACTCTATTGCTGCTAGTTGGTTCTGGTACCATTTCATTACACTCTATTGCTGCTAGTTGGGTCTGGTACCATTTCATTACACTATGTTGCTGCTAGATGGGTCTGGTAGAATTTCATTACACTCTATTGCTGCTAGCTGGGCCTGGTACCATTTCATTACACTCTATTGCTGCTAGTTGGGCCTGGTACAATTCATTACACTGTGTTGCTGCTAGTTGGGTCTGGTACCATTTCATTACACTCTATTGCTGCTAGTTGGGTCTGGTACAATTTCATTACACTCTATTGCTGCTAGCTGGTCCTGGTACCATTTCATTACACTCTATTGCTGCTAGATGGGCCTGGTACCATTTCTTACACTCTATTGCTGCTAGCTGGGCCTTGTACCATTTCATTACACTCTATTGCTGCTAGATGGGTCTGGTACCATTTCATTACACTCTATTGCTGCTAGATGGGTCTGGTACAATTTCATTACACTCTATTACTGCTAGCTGGGCCTGGTACCATTTCATTACACTCTATTGCTTCTAGCTGGGCCTGGTACCATTTCATTACACTCTATTGCTGCTAGCTGGGTCTGGTACCATTTCATTACACTCTATTGCTGCTAGTTGGGTCTGGTACCATTTCATTACACTATATTGCTGCTAGATGGGTCTGGTACAATTCCATTGCACTCTATTGCTGCTAGCTGGGCCTGGTACCATTTCATTACACTCTATTGCTGCTAGATGGGCCTGGTACCATTTCATTACACTCTATTGCTGCTAGCTGGGTCTGGTACCATTTCATTACACTCTATTGCTGCTAGTTGGGTCTGGTACCATTTCATTACACTCTATTGCTGCTAGATGGGTCTGGTACAATTTCATTACACTCTATTGCTGCTAGCTGGGCCTGGTACCATTTCATTACACTCTATTGCTGCTAGTTGGGCCTGGTACCATTTCATTACACTCTATTGCTGCTAGTTGGGTCTGGTACCATTTCATTACACTCTATTGCTGATAGTTGGGTCTGGTACCATTTCATTACACTCTATTGCTGCTAGCTGGGCCTGGTACCATTTCATTACACTCTATTGCTGCTAGCTGGGTCTGGTACCATTTCATTACACTCTATTACTGCTAGCTGGGCCTGGTACCATTTCATTACACTCTATTGCTGCTAGCTGGGTCTGGTACCATTTCATTACACTCTATTGCTGCTAGTTGGGTCTGGTACCATTTCATTACACTATATTGCTGCTAGTTGGGTCTGGTACCATTTCATTACACTCTATTGCTGCTAGTTGGGTCTGGTACCATTTCATTACACTCTATTGCTGCTAGATGGGTCTGGTACAATTTCACTACACTCTATTGCTGCTAGCTGGGCCTGGTACCATTTCATTACACTCTATTGCTGCTAGATGGGCCTGGTACCATTACATTACACTCTATTGCTGCTAGTTGGTTCTGGTACCATTTCATTACACTCTATTGCTGCTAGTTGGGTCTGGTACCATTTCATTACACTATGTTGCTGCTAGATGGGTCTGGTAGAATTTCATTACACTCTATTGCTGCTAGCTGGGCCTGGTACCATTTCATTACACTCTATTGCTGCTAGTTGGGCCTGGTACAATTCATTACACTGTGTTGCTGCTAGTTGGGTCTGGTACCATTTCATTACACTCTATTGCTGCTAGTTGGGTCTGGTACAATTTCATTACACTCTATTGCTGCTAGCTGGTCCTGGTACCATTTCATTACACTCTATTGCTGCTAGATGGGCCTGGTACCATTTCTTACACTCTATTGCTGCTAGCTGGGCCTTGTACCATTTCATTACACTCTATTGCTGCTAGATGGGTCTGGTACCATTTCATTACACTCTATTGCTGCTAGATGGGTCTGGTACAATTTCATTACACTCTATTGCTGCTAGATGGGTCTGGTACCATTTCATTACACTCTATTGCTGCTAGATGTGCCTGGTACCATTTCATTACACTCTATTGCTGCTAGTTGGGTCTGGTACCATTTCAATACACTCTATTGCTGCTAGCTGGGCCTGGTACCATTTCATTACACTCTATTGCTAATAGTTGGGTCTGGTACCATTTCATTACACTCTATTGCTGCTAGTTGGGTCTGGTACCATTTCAGTTACACTATGTTGCTGCTAGATGGGTCTGGTACAATTTCATTACACTCTATTGCTGCTAGCTGGGCCTGGTACCATTTCATTACACTCTATTGCTGCTAGTTGGGCCTGGTACAATTCATTACACTGTGTTGCTGCTGGTTGGGTCTGGTACCATTTCATTACACTCTATTGCTGCTAGTTGGGTCTGGTACAATTTCATTACACTCTATTGCTGCTAGCTGGTCCTGGTACCATTTCATTACACTCTATTGCTGCTAGATGGGCCTGGTACCATTTCATTACACTCTATTGCTGCTAGTTGGGTCTGGTACCATTTCATTACACTCTATTGCTGCTAGCTGGGCCTTGTACCATTTCATTACACTCTATTGCTGCTAGATGGGTCTGGTACCATTTCATTACACTCTATTGCTGCTAGATGGGTCTGGTACAATTTCATTACACTCTATTGCTGCTAGCTGGTCCTGGTACCATTTCATTACACTCTATTGCTGCTAGATGGGCCTGGTACCATTTCATTACACTCTATTGCTGCTAGTTGGGTCTGGTACAATTTCATTACACTCTATTGCTGCTAGCTGGGCCTTGTACCATTTCATTACACTCTATTGCTGCTAGATGGGTCTGGTACAATTTCAATACACTCTATTGCTGCTAGCTGGGCCTGGTACCATTTCATTACACTCTATTGCTGCTAGCTGGGTCTGGTACCATTTCATTACACTCTATTGCTGCTAGCTGGGTCTGGTACCATTTCATTACACTCTATTGCTGCTAGCTGGGTCTGGTACAATTTCATTACACTCTATTGCTGCTAGCTGGTCCTGGTACCATTTCATTACACTCTATTGCTGCTAGATGGGCCTGGTACCATTTCATTACACTCTATTGCTGCTAGTTGGGTCTGGTACCATTTCATTACACTCTATTGCTGCTAGCTGGGCCTTGTACCATTATATTACACTCTATTGCTGCTAGATGGGTCTGGTACCATTTCATTACACTCTATTGCTGCTAGATGGGTCTGGTACAATTTCATTACACTCTATTGCTGCTAGCTGGGTCTGGTACCATTTCATTACACTCTATTGCTGCTAGATGTGCCTGGTACCATTTCATTACACTCTATTGCTGCTAGTTGGGCCTGGTACAATTCATTACACTGTGTTGCTGCTAGTTGGGCCTGGTACCATTTCATTACACTCTATTGCTGCTAGTTGGGTCTGGTACCATTTCATTACACTCTATTGCTGCTAGCTGGGCCTTGTACCATTTCATTACACTCTATTGCTGCTAGATGGGTCTGGTACCATTTCATTACACTCTATTGCTGCTAGATGGGTCTGGTACAATTTCATTACACTCTATTGCTGCTAGATGGGTCTGGTACCATTTCATTACACTCTATTGCTGCTAGATGTGCCTGGTACCATTTCATTACACTCTATTGCTGCTAGTTGGGTCTGGTACCATTTCAATACACTCTATTGCTGCTAGCTGGGCCTGGTACCATTTCAGTTACACTATGTTGCTGCTAGATGGGTCTGGTACAATTTCATTACACTCTATTGCTGCTAGCTGGGCCTGGTACCATTTCATTACACTCTATTGCTGCTAGTTGGGCCTGGTACAATTCATTACACTGTGTTGCTGCTGGTTGGGTCTGGTACCATTTCATTACACTCTATTGCTGCTAGTTGGGTCTGGTACAATTTCATTACACTCTATTGCTGCTAGCTGGTCCTGGTACCATTTCATTACACTCTATTGCTGCTAGATGGGCCTGGTACCATTTCATTACACTCTATTGCTGCTAGCTGGGTCTGGTACCATTTCATTACACTCTATTGCTGCTAGCTGGGTGTGGTACCATTTCAGTACACTCTATTGCTGCTAGCTGGGCCTGGTACCATTTCATTACACTCTATTGCTGCTAGTTTGGTCTGGTACCATTTCATTACACTCTATTTCTGCTAGTTGGGTCTGGTACCATTTCATTACACTCTATTGCTGCTAGCTGGGTGTGGTACCATTTCATTACACTCTATTGCTGCTAGCTGGGCCTGGTACCATTTCATTACACTCTATTGCTGCTAGTTGGGTCTGGTACCATTTCATTACACTCTATTGCTGCTAGTTGGGTCTGGTACCATTTCATTACACTCTATTGCTGCTAGATGGGTCTGGTACAATTTCATTACACTCTATTGCTGCTAGCTGGGCCTGGTACCATTTCATTACACTCTATTGCTGCTAGATGGGCCTGGTACCATTTCATTACACTCTATTGCTGCTAGCTGGGTCTGGTACCATTTCATTACACTCTATTGCTGCTAGTTGGGTCTGGTACCATTTCATTACACTCTATTGCTGCTTGATGGGCCTGGTACCATTTCATTACACTCTATTGCTGCTAGCTGGGCCTGGTACCATTTCATTACACTCTATTGCTGCTAGCTGGGTCTGGTACCATTTCATTACACTCTATTGCTGCTAGTTGGGTCTGGTACCATTTCATTACACTCTATTGCTGCTAGTTGGGTCTGGTACCATTTCATTACACTCTATTGCTGCTAGTTGGGTCTGGTACCATTTCATTACACTCTATTGCTGCTAGATGGGTCTGGTACAATTTCATTACACTCTATTGCTGCTAGCTGGGCCTGGTACCATTTCATTACACTCTATTGCTGCTAGCTGGGCCTGGTACCATTTCATTACACTCTATTGCTGCTAGTTGGGTCTGGTACCATTTCATTACACTCTATTGCTGCTAGCTGGGTCTGGTACAATTTCATTACACTCTATTGCTGCTAGCTGGGCCTGGTACCATTTCATTACACTCTATTGCTGCTAGCTGGGTCTGGTACCATTTCATTACACTCTATTGCTGCTAGTTGGGTCTGGTACCATTTCATTACACTCTATTGCTGCTTGATGGGCCTGGTACAATTTCATTACACTCTATTGCTGCTAGCTGGGCCTGGTACCATTTCATTACACTCTATTGCTGCTAGCTGGGTCTGGTACCATTTATTACACTCTATTGCTGCTAGTTGGGTCTGGTACCATTTCATTACACTCTATTGCTGCTAGTTGGGTCTGGTACCATTTCTTTACACTCTTTTGCTGCTAGTTGGGTCTGGTACCATTTCATTACACTCTATTGCTGCTTGATGGGCCTGGTACCATTTCATTACACTCTATTGCTGCTAGCTGGGCCTGGTACCATTTCATTACACTCTATTGCTGCTAGCTGGGTCTGGTACCATTTCATTACACTCTATTGCTGCTAGTTGGGTCTGGTACCATTTCATTACACTCTATTGCTGCTAGTTGGGTCTGGTACCATTTCATTACACTCTATTGCTGCTAGTTGGGTCTGGTACCATTTCATTACACTCTATTGCTGCTAGATGGGTCTGGTACAATTTCATTACACTCTATTGCTGCTAGCTGGGCCTGGTACCATTTCATTACACTCTATTGCTGCTAGCTGGGTCTGGTACCATTTCATTACACTCTATTGCTGCTAGTTGGGTCTGGTACCATTTCATTACACTCTATTGCTGCTTGATGGGCCTGGTACAATTTCATTACACTCTATTGCTGCTAGCTGGGCCTGGTACCATTTCATTACACTCTATTGCTGCTAGCTGGGTCTGGTACCATTTATTACACTCTATTGCTGCTAGTTGGGTCTGGTACCATTTCATTACACTCTATTGCTGCTAGTTGGGTCTGGTACCATTTCTTTACACTCTTTTGCTGCTAGTTGGGTCTGGTACCATTTCATTACACTCTATTGCTGCTAGATGGGTCTGGTACAATTTCATTACACTCTATTGCTGATAGATGGGCCTGGTACCATTTCATTACATTCTATTGCTGCTAGATGGGTCTGTTACAATTTCATTACACTCTATTGCTGCTAGCTGGGCCTGGGACCATTTCATTACACTCTATTGCTGCTAGATGGGCCTGGTACCATTTCATTACACTCTATTGCTGCTAGCTGGGTCTGGTACCATTTCATTACACTCTATTGCTGCTAGCTGGGTGTGGTACCATTTCATTACACTCTCTTGCTGCTAGCTGGGCCTGGTACCATTTCATTACACTCTATTGCTGCTAGCTGGGTCTGGTACAATTTCGTTACACTCTATTGCTGCTAGCTGGGCCTGGTACCATTTCATTACACTCTATTGCTGCTAGCTGGGTCTGGTACCATTTCATTACACTCTATTGCTGCTAGTTGGGCCTGGTACCATTTCATTACACTCTATTGCTGCTAGATCGGTCTGGTTGTAACGGCTGTCCTCGCTGACGGAAGGAGAGGACCAAAACGCAGAGTGGTTAGTGTCCATTATTTAATGAAAGTCAACAAAACACTTCAAAATACAAAACAACCAACAAACGTGACAAAACCGAAACAGTCCTGTGTGGCACAAACACTGACACAGGAACAATCCCCCACAACACACACGTGAAACCCAGGCTGCCTAAGTATGATTCTCAATCAGGGACAACGATTGACAGCTGCCTCTGATTGAGAATCATACCCTGCCGAACACAAAATCCCAACATAGAAAATCACACATAGACAAACCCACCCAACTCACGCCCTGACCAACTAAATAAATATAAGACAAAAGAAAACAGGTCAGGAACGTGACACTGGTACCATTTCATTACACTCTATTGCTGCTAGCTGGGCCTGGTACCATTACAACCCTACATTCACTTGGAATGACCGACAGTGGTATGAAATTAGAGTACAACTGAAAATAGCATAACATTGAATTATTTATTTAATTTAAGTGCAAATCTTTTTTAGTGAGATTGTTTTATGTGACGTGAGTGCTTTCAACAGGTTGCTAAAAGCACATCTGCAAATGGAGTTTATTCATTTAAATCTCCTGACAGATGGAATTGTATAATATTATGAGAATCATGCATTATTACAATAATATACAGAGTGACCTATCTCATTTGCTTTTGCATGTGTTCCATATATGCTTCTCTATATAACCCTACTGTTCACGATATTCTCTATGAACACATGTGTATACAGATGTATTGGGTTCAGAACCGAGTCTCTTGCACTTCACAAGACCGTGTTAGTCCACTCTACAGGGCTTCCGTTCTCAGGCAGCTGTAAGGCAAGGTTAGACTAACCAAATGTATTGACCGAACCTATATCAACTAACAACAACAACATATGAAATCTTTTTATTTTTTTACTAAGAACTACACAAATCCTTTGAGGTTCACCACCTGCCTTTCCTTGTGGAAAGCCCCATGTAGTTTGAAAAACACATTGGTGCACCTCACACCTCCACCCTCCTCCTAATCCTCTGGCCTCCTCGGTCCTCTGCCAGACCACGGTTTCCTGACACAGTGACACGGAGTGACCTGGTGTGGTGTACCACTGTCCCCCTGTTCTGTAGCAGCAGTCTAGTCTGGTCTAACACTGTCTCTCTGTTCTGTAGCATCAGTCTGGTCTGGTCTAACACTGTCTCCCTGTTCTGTAGCATCAGTCTGGTCTGGTCTAACACTGTCTCTCTGTTCTGTAGCAGCAGTCTGGTCTGGTCTAACACTGTCTCCCTGTTCTGTAGCATCAGTCTGGTCTAACACTGTCTCTCTGTTCTGTAGCATCAGTCTGGTCTGGTCTAGCACTGTCTCTCTGTTCTGTAGCAGCAGTCTGGTCTGGTCTAACACTGTCTCCCTGTTCTGTAGCATCAGTCTGGTCTAACACTGTCTCTCTGTTCTGTAGCATCAGTCTGGTCTGGTCTAACACTGTCTCTCTGTTCTGTAGCATCAGTCTGGTCTAACACTGTCTCTCTGTTCTGTAGCATCAGTCTGGTCTGGTCTAACACTGTCTCTCTGTTCTGTAGCATCAGTCTGGTCTAACACTGTCTCTCTGTTCTGTAGTATCAGTCTGGTCTAACACTGTCTCTCTGTTCTATAGCATCAGTCTGGTCTGGTCTAACACTGTCTCTCTGTTCTGTAGTATCAGTCTGGTCTGGTCTAACACTGTCCCTCTGTTCTGTAGTATCAGTCTGGTCTAACACTGTCTCTCTGTTCTGTAGTATCAGTCTGGTCTAACACTGTCTCTCTGTTCTGTAGTATCAGTCTGGTCTAACACTGTCTCTCTGTTCTATAGCATCAGTCTGGTCTGGTCTAAAACTGTCTCTCTGTTCTGTAGTATCAGTCTGGTCTGGTCTAACACTGTCTCTCTGTTCTGTAGCATCAGTCTGGTCTACCACTGTCTCCCTGTTCTGTAGTATCAGTCTGGTCTAACACTGTCTCCCTGTTCTGTAGTATCAGTCTGGTCTAACACTGTCTCTCTGTTCTGTAGCATCAGTCTGGTCTAACACTGTCTCCCTGTTCTGTAGCATCAGTCTAGTCTGGTCTAACACTGTCTCTCTGTTCTGTAGTATCAGTCTGGTCTGGTCTAACAATGTCTCCCTGTTCTGTAGCATCAGTCTAGTCTGGCCTAACACTGTCTCTCTGTTATGTAGTATCAGTCTGGTCTGGTCTAACACTGTCTCTCTGTTCTGTAGCATCAGTCTGGTCTGGTCTAACACTGTCTCTCTGTTCTGTAGCATCAGTCTGGTCTGGTCTAACACTGTCTCCCTGTTCTGTAGCATCAGTCTGGTCTAACACTGTCTCTCTGTTCTGTAGCATCAGTCTGGTCTAACACTGTCTCTCTGTTCTGTAGCATCAGTCTGGTCTGGTCTAACACTGTCTCTCTGTTCTGTAGCATCAGTCTGGTCTGGTCTAACACTGTCTCTCTGTTCTGTAGTATCAGTCTGGTCTGGTCTAACACTGTCTCCCTGTTCTGTAGCATCAGTCTGGTCTAACACTGTCTCCCTGTTCTGTAGCATCAGTCTGGTCTAACACTGTCTCTCTGTTCTGTAGCATCAGTCTGGTCTAACACTGTCTCCCTGTTCTGTAGCATCAGTCTGGTCTAACACTGTCTCCCTGTTCTGTAGCATCAGTCTGGTCTAACACTGTCTCCCTGTTCTGTAGTATCAGTCTGGTCTGGTCTAACACTGTCTCCCTGTTCTGTAGCATCAGTCTGGTCTGGTCTAACACTGTCTCCCTGTTCTGTAGTATCAGTCTGGTCTGGTCTAACACTGTCTCCCTGTTCTGTAGCATCAGTCTGGTCTGGTCTAACACTGTCTCCCTGTTCTGTAGTATCAGTCTGGTCTGGTCTAACACTGTCTCCCTGTTCTGTAGCATCAGTCTGGTCTGGTCTAACACTGTCTCCCTGTTCTGTAGTATCAGTCTGGTCTGGTCTAACACTGTCTCCCTGTTCTGTAGCATCAGTCTGGTCTAACACTGTCTCTCTGTTCTGTAGCATCAGTCTGGTCTAACACTGTCTCCCTGTTCTGTAGCATCAGTCTGGTCTAACACTGTCTCCCTGTTCTGTAGCATCAGTCTGGTCTAACACTGTCTCCCTGTTCTGTAGCATCAGTCTGGTCTAACACTGTCTCTCTGTTCTGTAGCATCAGTCTGGTCTGGTCTAACACTGTCTCCCTGTTCTGTAGCATCAGTCTGGTCTAACACTGTCTCCCTGTTCTGTAGTATCAGTCTGGTCTGGTCTAACACTGTCTCTCTGTTCTGTAGCATCAGTCTGGTCTGGTCTAACACTGTCTCTCTGTTCTGTAGTATCAGTCTGGTCTGGTCTAACACTGTCTCTCTGTTCTGTAGCAGCAGTCTGGTCTGGTCTAACACTGTCTCTCTGTTCTGTAGTAGCAGTCTGGTCTGGTCTAACACTGTCTCTCTGTTCTGTAGCATCAGTCTGGTGTGTCTGAACAAGCTGTTCCAACAACTGGAAGACATCACAAGTTAAATACTCATTATTTTAATTTGATGCTAATCATGTGTTAATGAGACTAATCCCCACAATGATTCAGGTAATTTGCTTAATGGCTGCCCAGGGCCCAGATCACACCAATCAGTCACGTCTGATAAGACGTCTGTTCTGTTGCGGAGAGGAGTGTAGAGAGGAAAACTACCTGGCAGGTAGTAAAGGTGGATGAGGTGGAGGAAGTGGTGGAAGAGAAAGGAGGGAGGGAACTGAAACAGGTGATGCCCCAACAAAGCACCTGGGAGGGGACCGACATACTAGCCCGCTAACCTCAGAGAGAGAGAGAGAGAGCGAGCGAGAGCAAACGAGAGAGCGAGAAAGAGAGCAAAAGAGAGAGAGAGAGAAAGAGAAACTGAGAGACAGAGGGGGGAGAGAGAGAAAAAGAGAGAGAGAGAAAGAGAGACATAGAGACAGAGAGAAAGAGAGAAAGAGAGCAAAAGAGAGAGAGAGAAAGAGAGCAAAAGAGAGAGAGAGAGAAAGAGAGCAAAAGAGAGAGAGAGAGAAAGAGAGACAGAGAGAAAGAGAGACAGAGAGACAGAGGGGGGAGAGAGAGAAAAAGAGAGAGACAAAGAGAGAGAGAGACGTTTGAAGTACGTTGAAGTACGTTGACCTACAGTTGAGCAGCGGAGAGAGAGTATACGTGGCAGGGGTACGGGTTAGTTAAGGTAATTCAGGTAATATGTACATGTTCATGTAGGTAGGGGTAAAGTGGCTATGCATAGATAATAAACAGAGTAGCAGCAGAGCGTGTGAAGAGTGTGTGTGTGCAGTGGTGTAAAGTACTTCAGTAAAAATACTTGAAAGTACTACTTAAGTAGTTTTTGGGGGGTATCTGTACTTTACTTTACTACTTATATTTTTGGCAACTTTTTCTTTTACTTCACTATATTTCTAAAGAATTGTAATGTATTTTTTACTCCATACATTTTCCCTGACACCCAAAAGTACTCGTTACATTTTGAATGCTTTGCAGGACAGGAAAATGGACCAATTCACACACTTATCAAGAGAACATCCCTGGTCATCTCTACTGCCTCTGATCTAACGGACTCACTAAATGCAAATGCTTCAATTGTAAATGATGTCTGAGTGCTGGAGTGTGCCCCTGACTATCTGTAAAAAAAAAAATATATATATATATATATATATATATATATATATATATATGTATATTGGCCATCTGGTTTGCTTAATATAAGGAATTGAATATACTTAAGTATATTTGAGTAATTACATTTATTTTTGACACTTAAGTATATTTTATCCTCTGTAGCCCCTTACGGTCGGATGCCAAGCAGTTGCCATATCAAGCGGTGATGCAGCCAGTCAAGATGCTCTCATTGGTGCAGCTGTAGAACTTTTTGAAGATCTGAGAGTGGCTCTTTAGCAACACAACATGAACTGTGCTTTATGAATCCTGTTAAAAAGCGGGCCTCTAAGCGTTATGGATGGACTCCTGTGGTGATGACACATTGTGGGACAGATCAATCAACTGGTAGAGGGGGAGGAGGGAGGTAGACAGGTGTTAGGGAGGGTGAAGGGTGAGGGGGTGAGGAGAGGGAGAGATGGGCAAGGAAGGGGTGAGAGGGAGAGATGGGTAAGGAGGGGGTGAGAGGGAGAGATGGGTAAGGAAGGGGTGAGAGGGAGAGATGGGTGAGGGGGGTGAGAGGGAGAGATGGGTAAGGAAGGGGTGAGTGGGAGAGATGGTTAAGGGGGGTGAGAGGGAGAGATGGGTAAGGAAGGGGTGAGTGGGAGAGATGGGTAAGGAAGGGGTGAGAGGGAGAGATGGGTAAGGAAGGGGTGAGAGGGAGAGATGGGTAAGGAAGGGGTGAGAGGGAGAGATGGGTAAGGGGGGTGAGAGGGAGAGATGGGTAAGGAAGGGGTGAGAGGGAGAGATGGGTAAGGGGGGTGAGAGGGAGAGATGGGTAAGGAAGGGGTGAGTGGGAGAGATGGGTAAGGAAGGGGTGAGAGGGAGAGATGGGTAAGGAGGGGGTGAGAGGGAGAGATGGGTAAGGAAGGGGTGAGAGGGTGAGATGGGTAAGGGGGGTGAGAGGGATAGATGGGTAAGGGGGGTGAGAGGGATAGATGGGTAAGGGGGGTGAGAGGGAGAGATGGGTAAGGGGGGTGAGAGGGAGAGATAGGTAAGGGGGGTGAGAGGGAGAGATGGGTAAGGAGGGGGTGAGAGGGAGAGATGGGTAAGGAAGAGGTGAGAGGGAGAGATGGGTAAGGAAGGAGTGAGAGGGAGAGATGGGTAAGGGGGGTGAGAGGGTGAGATGGGTAAGGGGGGTGAGAGGGAGAGATGGGTAAGGGGGGTGAGAGGGAGAGATGGGTAAGGGGGGTGAGAGGGAGAGATGGGTAAGGGGGGTGAGAGGGAGAGATGGGTAAGGAAGGGGTGAGAGGGAGAGATGGTTAAGGAAGGGGTGTGAGGGAGAGATGGTTAAGGAAGGGGTGTGAGGGAGAGATGGTTAAGGAAGGGGTGTGAGGGAGAGATGGGTAAGGGGGGTGAGAGGGAGAGATGGGTAAGGGGGGTGAGAGGGAGAGATGGGTAAGGGGGGTGAGAGGGAGAGATGGGTAAGGGGGGTGAGAGGGAGAGATGGGTAAGGAAGGGGTGAGAGGGAGAGATGGGTAAGGAAGGGGTGAGAGGGAGAGATGGGTAAGGAAGGGGTGAGAGGGAGAGATGGGTAAGGAAGGGGTGAGAGGGAGAGATGGGTAAGGGGGGTGAGAGGGAGAGATGGGTAAGGAAGGGGTGTGAGGGAGAGATGGGTAAGGAAGGGGTGTGAGGGAGAGATGGGTAAGGGGGTGAGAGGGAGAGATGGGTAAGGAAGGGGTGAGAGGGAGAGATGGGTAAGGAAGGGGTGAGAGGGAGAGATGGGTAAGGAAGGGGTGAGAGGGAGAGATGGGTAAGGGGGGTGAGAGGGAGAGATGGGTAAGGGGGGTGAGAGGGAGAGATGGGTAAGGAAGGGGTGTGAGGGAGAGATGGGTAAGGAAGGGGTGTGAGGGAGAGATGGGTAAGGAAGGGGTGTGAGGGAGAGATGGGTAAGGAAGGGGTGTGAGGGAGTGATGGGTAAGGAAGGGGTGAGAGGGAGAGATGGGTAAGGAAGGGGTGAGAGGGAGAGATGGGTAAGGGGGGTGAGAGGGAGAGATGGGTAAGGAAGGGGTGTGAGGGAGAGATGGGTAAGGAAGGGGTGAGAGGGAGAGATGGGTAAGGAAGGGGTGAGAGGGAGAGATGGGTAAGGGGGGTGAGAGGGAGAGATGGGTAAGGAAGGGGTGAGAGGGAGAGATGGGTAAGGAAGGGGTGAGAGGGAGAGATGGGTAAGGAAGGGGTGAGAGGGAGAGATGGGTAAGGAAGGGGTGAGAGGGAGAGATGGGTAAGGAAGGGGAGAGAGGGAGAGATGGGTAAGGAAGGGGTGAGACGGATCAAAAAATGGGAGAGCTGACGACAGGGAGATCGACGACAGGGAGAGCTGATGACACGGAGATCGATGACACGGAGATCGATGACAGGGAGAGCTGATGACACGGAGATCGATGACAGGGAGAGCTGATGAATGGTAGCGACATAATGACCCATGTGCGCTAACAAATATAAATGGCTTTCTCTTGCATTTTTTCCGTCATCACAACAAATGCTCATTAGCTTTTTATGAGGGATTGTGCAAATAATAAATATAATTTAATTACATCCATCACAAATGCAAATTTGTGCATTTAAGAGCGCTGGGGAATAAAAAAATGATGCTATAATGCCTTGGGCTAATGTTGCGTACCGGCCTGCAGTGAGGGGATGGGCATTTTATTTATGCAAGACTAGCATATTTTTGGTTATGGTAGTCAATATCTGTTTAAATTATTATTTCATTGTTTAATTGTTTGATGAAAAGATGTCCTGATTATCACCATGTTGTTCTTTGATTTATCCTCCCAACCCAGGTGGTCGAATAAATACAGCCCATTTACCCAGCCTCACACACACACACACACACACACACACACACACACGCACACCCCATTTAACCAGCCTCGCAATCATCAATTCATTCTCAAAGTAATTTGCATATCCCCCAACAAACAAACAGAATTATCCAAAGTTGCCTCATTATATAGTATGGGAACCTGTCTAAAACAATGGTACTAAGCTAAAGCAATGGCACTTACCTAAACCAATGGTACTAAGCTAAAGCAATGGCACTTACCTAAAACAATGTTACTTAGCTAAAACAATGGTACTAAGCTAAAACAATGGTACTTTGCTAAAACAATGGTACTAAGCTAAAACAATGGTACTACGCTAAAACAATGGTACTACGCTAAAACAATGGTACTACGCTAAAACAATGGTACTACGCTAAAACAATGGTACTACGCTAAAACAATGGTACTACGCTAAAACAATGGTACTACGCTAAAACAATGGTACTACGCTAAAACAATGGTACTACGCTAAAACAATGGTACTACGCTAAAACAATGGTACTACGCTAAAACAATGGTACTTAGCTAAAACAATGGTACTTAGCTAAAACAATGGTACTTAGCTAAAACAATGGTACTTAGCTAAAACAATGGTACTTAGCTAAAACAATGGTACTAAGCTAAAACAATGGTACTAAGCTAAAACAATGGTACTACGCTAAAACAATGGTACTACGCTAAAACAATGGTACTAAGCTAAAACAATGGTACTTAGCTAAAACAATGTTACTTAGCTAAAACAATGTTACTTAGCTAAAACAATGGTACTAAGCTAAAACAATGGTACTAAGCTAAAACAATGGTACTTAGCTAAAACAATGGTACTTAGCTAAAACAATGTTACTAAGCTAAAACAATGGTACTTAGCTAAAACAATGGTACTACGCTAAAACAATGTTACTAAGCTAAAACAATGGTACTACGCTAAAACAATGGTACTACGCTAAAACAATGTTACTAAGCTAAAACAATGGTACTACGCTAAAACAATGGTACTACGCTAAAACAATGGTACTACGCTAAAACAATGGTACTACGCTAAAACAATGGTACTACGCTAAAACAATGGTACTACGCTAAAACAATGGTACTACGCTAAAACAATGGTACTACGCTAAAACACTATGCAACCATCACTCTAGGATGTACATTTGCCACCTAAATCAGAGGATAACCTACTATTGCTGGGTAATCTGGATTGAAGCATGCCAATAGACACACAGGGGGCCTGGCCATTGTTAACCATGTAGCAAGATGAGTCACAATGGACTTATGCGTAGTCCCGTAGGCCTGGCCTCTACGTGCTCCAACACACACATACACGCTCCGACACACAAACATACACACAGACCACGGACACACACACACAGACACGGCCGTACACATACCTTTCAGGAGGGAAAGGTGGTCTAAATGATAAAAGTGCCACCTCCACCCGCTTTTTATTTAAATGTTTTACTTTCATAATTCATGTCACAATGTATAACATACCAAATGCCTCTGTAGCGAAAAAGTTTGTCATTTCTCAGCGTAGGCCTTTTAATTTCTCCAAACAACACACTCATCATCATCATCATCTCAAATTGAAAGCTAGTTACGGCGTCTCCTAAAGACATGATTGACATCTGGAACAGAAGGTGGGCTGTCAGCTGATCGTTGATGCTGCTGATTGATGTAAATATGTTACTTAGCAAGATCCATGTCACGATCGTGTGGAGGATTGACGGACCAAAACGCAGCTTTAGGAAAATAAGCCATCTCCTTTTTATTAACGAAGAAGGCAAATGAAACAAAAACACTTAAACACTAAACAAAACAAGAAAACGATCGTGAAGCTAAACAACGATGTGCACACACTGGCTACAAACGTATCACATAGACAACTACTCACCACAAATGAAAGCCTATGGCTACCCTAAATAAGGCTCCCAATCAGAGACAACCGAAATCAGCTGTCTCTAATTGGGAACTCATTCAGGTAACCATAGACTCTCCTAGACAACTAAACATACATAGACAACGCTAGACACATGTACTCAACACAAACCCATATACTACACCCAACAACCCCTTTACCATAGAATCACCCAAAACCAACAAAACACAAACATTCCCCATGTCACACCCTGACCTAACTAAAATAATAAAGAAAACAAAGAATACTAAGGCCAGGGCGTGACAATCCATTTCTTTTATTGATCTGACTCCTCCTTCTGCTGCTGGTATCAGCTCAACCAGACCGAATATTGGTGACGATGTAGGCTAAATCAAGTGTATTCAACGGGTGACGATGTAGGTTAAATCAAGTGTATTCAACGGGTGACGATGTAGGTTAAATCAAGTGTATTCAACGGGTGACGATGTAGACTAAATCAAGTGTTATCAATGGGTGACGATGTAGGCTAAATCAAGTGTTATCAATGGGTGACGATGTAGACTAAATCAAGTGTTATCAATGGGTGACGATGTAGACTAAATCAAGTGTTATCAATGGGTGACGATGTAGACTAAATCAAGTGTTATCAATGGGTGACGATGTAGGCTAAATCAAGTGTTATCAAGTGTTAATCAAATCAAATCAAATCAAATTGTATTTGTCACATACACATGGTTAGCAGATGTTAATGCGAGTGTAGCGAAATGCTTGTGCTTCTAGTTCCGACAATGCAGTAATAACCAACAAGTAATCTAACCTAACAATTCCACAACTACTACCTTATACACACAAGTGTAAAGGGATAAAGAATATGTATATAAAGATATATGAATGAGTGATGGTACAGAACGGCATAGGGAAGTGAATCAAATGTTACGCTGCTGTGGCAGTACTGTTGATATTTTTAACTAAACACCTAGCTACACACTTTACCAGTGACCACCGCTCTCAAGCCATGCGTGTTTGAATACTGTGGGCAACAACCTCAGTACAGGTTCAAACTGGGGGAAACATGGCGCAAGCAGACACAAGAGGAGCTGGGTACAGTCAATCACATTCAATCAAATGTATTTATAAAGTCCTATTTTTACATCAGCAGATGTTACAAAGTGCTTATACAGAAACGCAGCCTAAAACCCCCAAACGGCATGCAATGCAGATGTAGAAGCACTGTGGCGAGGAACAACTCCCTAGAAAGTGTAAATCAACAGAACTGACGGGGGTGGCGAACTTGACAACAACTTGTGGGCAGTGGATTCCAAACAACAAAATGACAATAAATCTACAAAAATAAAAATCATTTTGGGGGAAATTATACCAGCATCCAACATGTCACTTTGGAGACTGGAAGGACAAGGGGACATGTTGCTCTGATCAGGTAGTGTCCTATCTGTACACACACACACACACACACACACACACACACACACACACACACACACACACACACACACACACACACACACACACACACACACACACACACACACAAACATACTCACACACACACACACACACACACACACACACACACACACACACACACACACACACACACACACACACACACACACACACCTCTACCCCCCCCCCCCCCCCCCCCCCCCCCCCCACCATCATCATGAATATCCCTGGTCAGTGTCAACAACAAGAGCGTCCAGATAGACAGTCACGTACACTCCTAAACCATCATGTAGATTACATTACAAAGTCTGTTTTCACTCACCACGTAGTGCTTTTCATTTATATGATTGGTTTACAGCTGGGACTCTATTTAGCAGCTCCCTCCCTACCTGCTGTATTGTGGAGCTGTGGACTAAATACTGTGCATGGTTACCCTATCTGTTATATGGAGATTAAATACTGGGTCATCCTATCTGTTAGATGGAGATTAAATACTGGGTCATCCTATCTGTTATATGGAGATTAAATACAGGGTCATCCTATCTGTTATATGGATTATTTAACATGGATTAAGATAACATCGCTAACTGGAGTAGCTTGGGTCTGGTGTTAGTTATATAACATGAATATCTGGAACAGCTTGGGTCTGGTGTTAGTTATATAACATGGGTCTGGTGTTAGTTAAATAACATGGGTCTGGTGTTAGTTATATAACATGGGTCTGGTGATAGTTATATAACATGGGTCTGGTGTTAGTTATATAACATGGGTCTGGTGTTAGTTATATAACATGGGTCTGGTGTTAGTTATATAACATGGATCTGGTGTTAGTTATATAACATGGGTCTGGTGTTAGTTATATAACATGGATCTGGTGTTAGTTATATAACATGGGTCTGGTGTTAGTTATATAACATGGGTCTGGTGTTAGTTATATAACATGGGTCTGGTGTTAGTTATATAACATGGGTCTGGTGTTAGTTATATAACATGGGTCTGGTGTTAGTTATATAACATGGGTCTGGTGTTAGTTATATAACATGGGTCTGGTGTTAGTTATATAACATGGGTCTGGTGTTAGTTATATAACATGGGTCTGGTGTTAGTTATATAACATGGGTCTGGTGTTAGTTATATAACATGGGTCTGGTGTTAGTTATATAACATGGGTCTGGTGTTAGTTATATAACATGGATCTGGTGTTAGTTATATAACATGGGTCTGGTGTTAGTTATATAACATGGGTCTGGTGTTAGTTATATAACATGGGTCTGGTGTTAGTTATATAACATGGGTCTGGTGTTAGTTATATAACATGGGTCTGGTGTTAGTTATATAACATGGGTCTGGTGTTAGTTATATAACATGGGTCTGGTGTTAGTTATATAACATGGATCTGGTGTTAGTTATATAACATGGGTCTGGTGTTAGTTATATAACATGGGTCTGGTGTTAGTTATATAACATGGGTCTGGTGTTAGTTATATAACATGGATCTGGTGTTAGTTAATTAACACGATTATCTGGAGCAGCAGCAGCTTCGGCTATCTGTTATATGACGTTGATATGATCTGTAGAACATATAGGACAATATGCTTTCATGCCTTAGCCGGATCGCCATGCTCCCCGGCCTCAGCCGAGTCGTCAGGCTTTCATGCCTTTTGCCGGATCGCCAGGCTTTCATGCCTTTTGCCGGATCGCCAGGCTCTCCTGCCTCAGCCGGGTCGTCAGGTTTTCATGCTTCCACCGGATCGCCAGGCTCCCCTGCTTCCACCGGATCGCCAGGCTCCCCTGCCACCACCGGATCGCCAGGCTCCCCTGCTTCCACCGGATCGCCAGGCTCCCCTGCCACCACCGGATCGCCAGACTCCCCTGCTTCCACCGGATAGCCAGGCTCCCCTGCCACCACCGGATCGCCAGGCTCCCCTGCTTCCACCGGATCGCCAGGCTCCCCTGCCACCACCGGATCGCCAGGCCCCCCTGCTTCCACCGGATTGCCAGGCTCCCCTGCCACCACCGGATCGCCAGGCTCCCCTGCTTCCACCGGACCGCCAGGCTTCCCTGCTTCCACCGGATCGCCAGGCTCCCCTGCTTCCACTGGCTCGTCAGGTTCTCATGTCTCAGATGGATGGCCAGGCTCCCCTGCCTCAACCGATCTGTCAGGCTCCCACGCCCCAGCTTACTCGACAGGTTCCCGTGCCAAAGATGGCGTGACAGGTTCTCGTGCATCAGCAGGGGTGACCGGTTCACTCCTGATCCCCGGGTTCGTCCCCTTTGACAGCGTGCTGCGGCTGGAGACACGGGTCGGGGAGGCGGTACTGTCACGTATACTCCCTCTCCGGCCTCTAGGTCATCAGGCTGCTGATTATCCCGCACAC
>NC_074692.1:43369835-43444835 GCF_029448725.1 Salvelinus fontinalis
CCCCACCACCACCCCTAAATAGACTTATACCTCTCCACCCCCCACCACCCCTACATAGACTTATACCTCTCCACCCCCCACCACCCCTACATAGACTTATACCTCTCCACCCCCCACCACCCCTACATAGACTTATACCTCTCCACCCCCCACCACCCCTACATAGACTTATACCTCTCCACCCCCCACCACCCCTACATAGACTTATACTTCTCCACCCCCCACCACCCCTACATAGACTTATACCTCTCCACCCCCCACTACCCCTACATAGACTTATACCTCTCCACCCCCCACCACCCCTATATAGACTTATACCTCTCCACCCCCCCACCACCCCTACATAGACATATACCTCTCCACCCCCCACCACCTCTACATAGACGTATACCTCTCCACCCCCCACCACCTCTACATAGACTTATACCTCTCCACCCCCCACCACCCCTACATAGACTTATACCTCTCCACCCCCCACCACCCCTACATAGACGTATACCTCTCCACCCCCCACCACCTCTACATAGACGTATACCTCTCCACCCCCCCACCACCTCTACATAGACTTATACCTCTCCACCCCCCACCCCTACATAGACTTATACCTCTCCACCCCCCCCCACCACCACTAAATAGACTTATACCTCTCCACCCCCCACCACCCCTACATAGACTTATACCTCTCCACCCCCCACCACCTCTACATAGACGTATACCCTTCCACCCCCCACCACCTCTACATAGACTTATACCTCTCCACCCCCCACCACCCCTACATAGACTAATACCTCTCCACCCCCCTACCACCCCTACATAGACTTATACCTCTCCACCCCCCCCCCACCCCAACATAGACTTATACCTCTCCACCCCCCCACCACCCCTACATAGACTTATACCTCTCCACCCCCCACCACCCCCCCACCACCACCACCCCTACATAGACTTATACCTCTCCACCCCCCACCACCCCTACATAGACTTATACCTCTCCACCCCCCAACCCCTACATAGACTTATACCTCTCCACCCCCCCCACCCCTACATAGACTTATACCTCTCCACACCCCCCCACCACCCCTACATAGACTTATACCTCTCCACCCCCCACCACCCCTATATAGACTTATACCTCTCCACCCCCCACCAACCCCTACATAGACTTATACCTCTCCACCCCCCACCACCCCTACATAGACGTATACCTCTCCACCCCCCACCACCTCTACATAGACGTATACCTCTCCACCCCCACCACCTCTACATAGACTTATACCTCTCCACCCCCACCACCCCTACATAGACTTATACCTCTCCACCCCCCCCACCCCTACATGGACTTATACCTCTCCGCCCCCCCCACCCCTACATAGACTTAATCCTCTCCACCCCCACCACCCCTACATAGACTTTTACCTCTCCACCCCCCCCACCCCTACAAAGACTTATACCTCTCCACCCCCCCACCACCCCTACATAGACTTATACCTCTCCACCCCCCCACCACCCCTACATAGACTTATACCTCTACACCCCCACACCACCCCTACATAGACTTATACCTCTCCACCCCCCCCCCCACCACCCATACATAGACTTATACCTCTCCACCCCCCACCACCTCTATATAGACTTATACCTCTCCACCCCCCACCACCCCTACATAGACTTATACCTCTCCACCCCCCCCCACCACCCCTACATAGACTTATACCTCTCCACCCCACCACCACCCCTACATAGACTTATACCTTTCCACCCCCCCCCCAACACCCCAACATAGACTTATACCTCTCCACCCCCCCACCACCCCTAGATAGACTTATACCTCTCCACCCCCACCACCCCTACATAGACTTACACCTCTCCACCCCCCCACCCCTACATAGACTTATACCTCTCCACCCCCCTCCTGCCCTACATAGACTTATACCTCTCCACCCACCACCACCCCTACATAGACTTATACCTCTCCACCCCCCCCACCTGCCCTACATAGACTTATACCTCTCCACCCCCCCCCCACCACCCCTAAATAGACTTATACCTTTCCACCCCCCCCCCACCACCCCAACATAGACTTATACCTCTCCACCCCCCCACCACCGCTAGATAGACTTATACCTCTCCACCCCCACCACCCCTACATAGACTTATACCTCTCCACCCCCCCCACCCCTACATAGACTTATACCTCTCCACCCCCCCTCCTGCCCTACATAGACTTATACCTCTCCACCCCCCACCACCCCTACATAGACTTATACCTCTCCACCCCCCCCCACCTGCCCTACATAGACTTATACCTCTCCACCCCCCCCCACCACCCCTAAATAGACTTATACCTCTCCCCCCCCCCCCACCACCCCAACATTGACTTATACCTCTCCACCCCCCACCACCCCTACATAGACTTATACCTCTCCACCCCCCACCACCCCTACATAGACTTATACCTCTCCACCCCCCCCCCCACCACCCCTACATAGACTTATACCTCTCCACCCCCCAACCCCTACATAGACTTATACCTCTCCACCCCCCCCCCACCACCACTCATAGACTTATACCTCTCCACCCCCCAACCACTACATAGACTTATACCTCTCCACCCCCCCCACCACACCTACATAGACTTATACCTCTCCACCCCCCCCCCACCACCCCAACATAGACCTAGACCTCTCCACCCCCCACCACCCCTACATAGACTTATACCTCTCCACCCCCCACCACCCCTACATAGACTTATACCTCTCCACCCCCCACCAACCCCTACATAGACTTATACCTCTCCACCCCCCCACCCCAACATAGACTTATACCTCTCCACCCCCCACCACCCCTACATAGACTTATACCTCTCCACCCCCCACCACCCCTACATAGACTTATACCTCTCCACCCCCCACCACCTCTACATAGACTTACACCCCTCCACCCCCCCCCCACCACCACTACATAGACTTATACCTCTTCACCCCCCCACCACCTCTACATAGACTTATACCTCTCCACCCCCACCACCCCTACAATGACTTATACCTCTCCACCCCCCCACCACCCCTACATAGACTTATACCACGCCACCCCCCCACCACCCCTACATAGACTTATACCTCTCCACCCCCACACCACCCCTACATAGACTTATACCTCTCCACCCCCCCCCCCACCACCCCTACATAGACTTATACCTCTCCACCCCTCACCACCTCTATATAGACTTATACCTCTCCACCCCCCACCACCCCTACATAGACTTATACCTCTCCACCCCCCCCACCACCCCTACATAGACTTATACCTCTCCACCCCACCACCACCCCTACATAGACTTATACCTTTCCACCCCCCCCCACCACCCCAACATAGACTTATACCTCTCCACCCCCCCACCACCCCTAGATAGACTTATACCTCTCCACCCCCACCACCCCTACATAGACTTATACCTCTCCACCCCCCCCACCCCTACATAGACTTATACCTCTCCACCCCCCCTCCTGCCCTACATAGACTTATACCTCTCCACCCCCCCCCACCTGCCCTACATAGACTTATACCTCTCCACCCCCCCCCACCACCCCTAAATAGACTTATACCTCTCCACCCCCCCCACCACCCCAACATAGACTTATACCTCTCCACCCCCCACCACCCCTACATAGACTTATACCTCTCCACCCCCCACCACCCCTACATAGACTTATACCTCTCCACTCCCCCCACCACCCCTACATAGACTTATACCTCTCCACCCCCCCAACCCCTACATAGACTTATACCTCTCCACCCCCCCCCCACCACCACTACATAGACTTATACCTTTTCACCCCCCCCACCACCACTACATAGACTTATACCTCTCCACCCCCCACCAACCCCTACATAGACTTATACCTCTCCACCCCCCCACCCCAACATAGACTTATACCTCTCTACCCCCCACCACGCCTACATAGACTTATACCTCTCCACCCCCCACCACCCCTACATAGACTTATACCTCTCCACCCCACCCCCCCCCCCCACCACCCCTACATAGACTTATACCTCTCCACCCCACCCCCCCACCACCCCTACATAGACTTATACCTCTCCACCGCAACCCCCCACCACCCCTACATAGACTTATACCTCTCCAACCCCCCCACCACCCCTACATAGACTTATACCTCTCCACCCCCCACCGCCCCTACATAGACTTATACCTCTCCACCCCCCACCACCTCTACATAGACTTTTACCTCTCCACCCCCCCTCCTGCCCTACATAGACTTATACCTCTCCACCCCCCACCGCCCCTACATAGACTTATACCTCTCCACCCCCCCCACCACCCCAACATAGACTTCTACCTCTCCACCCCCCCCACCCCTACATAGACTTATACCTCTCCACTCCCCCCCACCACCCCTACATAGACTTATACCTCTCCACCCCCCACCACCCCTACATAGACTTATACCTCTCCACCCCCCCACCACCCCTACATAGACTTATACCTCTCCACCCCCCACCACCCCTACATAGACTTATACCTCTCCACCCCCCACCACCCCTACATAGACTTATACCTCTCCACCCCCCCCCCCACCACCCCTACATAGACTTATACCTCTCCACCCCCCCACCACCCCAACATAGACTTATACCTCTCCACCCCCCCCCATCACCCCAACATAGACTTCTACCTCTCCATCCCCCCACCACCCCTACATAGACTTATACCTCTCTACCCCCCCCACCACCCCAACATAGACTTATACCTCTCCACCCCCCCCCCCATCACCCCAACATAGACTTCTACCTCTCCATCCCCCCACCACCCCTTCATAGACTTATACCTCTCACCCCCCCCCACCACCCCTACATAGACTTATACCTTTCCACCCCCCACCACCCCAACATAGACTTCTACCTCTCCACCCCCCCCACCACCCCTACATAGACTTATACCTCTCACCCCCCCCCACCACCCCTACATAGACTTATACCTCTCCACCCCCTCCCACCACCCCTACATAGACTTATACCTTTCCACCCCCCCACCACCCCTACATAGACTTATACCTCTCCACCCCCCCCCCCACCACCCCTACATAGACTTATACCTCTCCACCCCCCACCACCCATACATTCCACCCCCCCCACCCCCTACATAGACTTATACCTCTCCACCCCCCCACCACCACCACCCCTACATAGACTTATACCTCTCCACCCCCCACCACCCATACATTCCACCCCCCCCACCCCCTACATAGACTTATACCTCTCCACCCCCCCCACCCCTACATAGACTTATACCTCTCCACCCCCCACCGCCCCTACATAGACTTATACCTCTCCACCCCACCCCCCCCCCACCACCCCTACATAGACTTATACCTCTCCACCCTAACCCCCCACCACCCCTACATAGACTTATACCTCTCCACCGCACCCCCCCCCCCACCACCCCTACATAGACTTATACCTCTCCACCCCCCCACCATCCCTACATAGACTTATACATCTCCACCCCCCACCGCCCCTACATAGACTTATACCTCTCCACCCCCCCCCCACCCCTACATAGACTTATACCTCTCCACTCCCCCCCACCACCCCTACATAGACTTATACCTCTCCACCCCCCACCACCCCTACATAGACTTATACCTCTCCACCCCCCCACCACCCCTACATAGACTTATACCTCTCCACCCCCCACCACCCCTACATAGACTTATACCTCTCCACCCCCCACCACCCCTACATAGACTTATACCTCTCCACCCCCCCCACCACCCCTACATAGACTTATACCTCTCCACCCAACCTCACCACCCCTACATAGACTTATACCTCTCACCCCCCCCCCACCACCCCTACATAGACTTATACCTCTCCACCCCCCCCACCACCCCTACATAGACTTATACCTTTCCACCCCCCCACCACCCCTACATAGACTTATACCTCTCCACCCCCCAACCACCCCAACATAGACTTATACCTCTCAACCCCCCCCCACCACACCTACATAGACTTATACCTCTCCACCCCCCCCCCCACCCCAACATAGACTTATGCCTCTCAACCCCCCCCCACCACCCCTACATATACTTATACCTCTCCACCCCCCCCCCCCCACCCCAACATAGACTTATACCTCTCAACCCCCCCCCACCACCCCTACATAGACTTATACCTCTCCACCCCCCCCACCACCCCTACATAGACGTATACCTCTCCACCCCCCCCCACCCCAACATAGACTTATACCTCTCAACCCCCCCCCCCCACCACCCCTACATAGACTTATACCTTTCCACCCCCCCACCACCCCTTCATAGACTTATACCTCTCCACCCCCCCACCACACCTACATAGACTTATACCTCTCCACCCCCCACCACCCTTACATAGACTTATACCTCTCCACCCCCCACCACCCATACATTCCACCCCCCCTACCCCCTACATGGACTTATACCTCTCCTCCCCCCCCCACCCCTACATAGACTTATACCTCTCCACCCCCCACCGCCCCTACATAGACTTATACCTCTCCACCCCACCCCCCCCACCACCCCTACATAGACTTATACCTCTCCACCCCACCCCCCCCACCACCCCTACATAGACTTATACCTCACCACCCCCCCACCACCCCTACATAGACTTATACCTCTCCACCCCCCACCGCCCCTGCATAGACTTATACCTCTCCACCCCCCACCACGTCTACATAGACTTCTACCTCTCCACCCCCCCCCCTGCCCTACATAGACTTATACCTCTCCACCCCCCACCGCCCCTACATAGACTTATACCTCTCCACCCCCCCCACCACCCCAACATAGACTTCTACCTCTCCACCCCCCCACCCCTACATAGACTTATACCTCTCCACTCCCCCCCCACCACCCCTACATAGACTTATACCTCTCCACCCCCCACCACCCCTACATAGACTTATACCTCTCCACCCCCCACCACCCCTACATAGACTTATACCTCTCCACCCCCCACCACCCCTACATAGACTTATACCTCTCCACCCCCCACCACCCCTACATAGACTTATACCTCTCCACCCCCCCCCACCACCCCTACATAGACTTATACCTCTCCACCCCCCCACCACCCCAACATAGACTTATACCTCTCCACCCCCCCCCCATCACCCCAACATAGACTTCTACCTCTCCATCCCCCCACCACCCCTACATAGACTTATAACCTCTCTACCCCCCCCCCACCCCAACATAGACTTATACCTCTCCACACCCCCCCCCCATCACCCCAACATAGACTTCTACCTCTCCATCCCCCCACCACCCCTTCATAGACTTATACCTTTCCACCCCCCACCACCCCAACATAGACTTCTACCTCTCCACCCCCCCCACCACCCCTACATAGACTTATACCTCTCCACCCCCCAACCACTCCAACATAGACTTATACCTCTCAACCCCCCCCCACCACACCTACATAGACTTATACCTCTCAACCCCCCCCCCACCACCCCTACATATACTTATACCTCTCCACCCCCCCCCACCCCAACATAGACTTATACCTCTCCACCCCCCCCCACCACCCCTACATAGACTTATACCTCTCCACCCCCCCCCCCCACCCCAACATAGACTTATACCTCTCAACCCCCCCCCCACCCCCCCTACATAGACTTATACCTCTCCACCCCCCCCCACTCCTACATAGACGTATACCTCTCCACCCCCCACCACCCCTACATAGACTTATACCTCTCCACCCCCCACCACCACTACATAGACGTATACCTCTCCACCCCCCCCCACTCCTACATAGACTTTTACCTCTCCTCCCCCCACCACCCCTACATAGACTTATACCTCTCCACCCCCCACCACCCCTACATAGACTTATACCTCTCCACCCCCCACCACCACCCCTACATAGACTTATACCTCTCCACCCCCCACCACCCCTACATAGACTTATACCTCTCCACCCCCCACCACCCCTACATAGACTTATACCTCTCCACCCCCCACCACCCCTACATAGACTTATACCTCTCCACCCCCCACCACCCCTACATAGACTTATACCTCTCCACCCCCCACCACCCCTACATAGACTTATACCTCTCCACCCCCCACCACCCCTACATAGACTTATACTTCTCCACCCCCCACCACCCCTACATAGACTTATACCTCTCCACCCCCCACCACCCCTACATAGACTTATACCTCTCCACCCCCCACCACCCCTATATAGACTTATACCTCTCCACCCCCCACCACCCCTACATAGACATATACCTCTCCACCCCCCACCACCTCTACATAGACGTATACCTCTCCACCCCCCACCACCTCTACATAGACTTATACCTCTCCACCCCCCACCACCCCTACATAGACTTATACCTCTCCACCCCCCACCACCCCTACATAGACGTATACCTCTCCACCCCCCACCACCTCTACATAGACGTATACCTCTCCACCCCCCACCACCTCTACATAGACTTATACCTCTCCACCCCCCACCCCTACATAGACTTATACCTCTCCACCCCCCCCACCACCACTAAATAGACTTTTACCTCTCCACCCCCCACCACCCCTACATAGACTTATACCTCTCCACCCCCCACCACCTCTACATAGACGTATACCCTTCCACCCCCCACCACCTCTACATAGACTTATACCTCTCCACCCCCCACCACCCCTACATAGACTAATACCTCTCCACCCCCCACCACCCCTACATAGACTTATACCTCTCCACCCCCCTCACCACCCCTACATAGACTTATACCTCTCCACCCCCCCCACCACCCCTACATAGACTTATACCTCTCCACCCCCCACCACCCCTACATAGACTTATACCTCTCCACCCCCCCACCCCTACATAGACTTATACCTCTCCACCCCCCCCACCCCTACATAGACTTATACCTCTCCACACCCCCCCACCACCCCTACATGGACTTATACCTCTCCACCCCCCACCACCCCTACATAGACTTATACCTCTCCACCCCCCACCAACCCCTACATAGACTTATACCTCTCCACCCCCCACCACCCCTACATAGACGTATACCTCTCCACCCCCCACCACCTCTACATAGACGTATACCTCTCCACCCCCACCACCTCTACATAGACTTATACCTCTCCACCCCCACCACCCCTACATAGACTTATACCTCTCCACCCCCCCCACCCCTACATGGACTTATACCTCTCCGCCCCCCCCACCCCTACATAGACTTATACCTCTCCACCCCCACCACCCCTACATAGACTTATACCTCTCCACCCCCCCCACCCCTACAAAGACTTATACCTCTCCACCCCCCCACCACCCCTACATAGACTTATACCTCTCCACCCCCACACCACCCCTACATAGACTTATACCTCTCCACCCCCCCCCCCCCCACCACCCATACATAGACTTATACCTCTCCACCCCCCACCACCTCTACATAGACTTATACCTCTCCACCCCCCACCACCCCTACATAGACTTATACCTCTCCACCCCCCCACCACCCCTACATAGACTTATACCTCTCCACCCCACCACCACCCCTACATAGACTTATACCTCTCCACCCCCCCCCCACCACCCCAACATAGACTTATACCTCTCCACCCCCCCACCACCCCTAGATAGACTTATACCTCTCCACCCCCACCACCCCTACATAGACTTACACCTCTCCACCCCCCCCCACCCCTACATAGACTTATACCTCTCCACCCCCCTCCTGCCCTACATAGACTTATACCTCTCCACCCCCCACCACCCCTACATAGACTTATACCTCTCCACCCCCCCCACCTGCCCTACATAGACTTATACCTCTCCACCCCCCCCCACCACCCCTAAATAGAATTATACCTTTCCACCCCCCCCACCACCCCAACATAGACTTATACCTCTCCACCCCCCCACCACCGCTAGATAGACTTATACCTCTCCACCCCCACCACCCCTACATAGACTTATACCTCTCCACCCCCCCCACCCCTACATAGACTTATACCTCTCCACCCCCCCTCCTGCCCTACATAGACTTATACCTCTCCACCCCCCACCACCCCTACATAGACTTATACCTCTCCACCCCCCCCCACCTGCCCTACATAGACTTATACCTCTCCACCCCCCCCCACCACCCCTACATAGACTTATACCTCTCCCCCCCCCCACCACCCCAACATAGACTTATACCTCTCCACCCCCCACCACCCCTACATAGACTTATACCTCTCCACCCCCCACCACCCCTACATAGACTTATACCTCTCCACCCCCCCCCCCCACCACCCCTACATAGACTTATACCTCTCCACCCCCCAACCCCTACATAGACTTATACCTCTCCACCCCCCCCCACCACCACTCATAGACTTATACCTCTCCACCCCCCAACCACTACATAGACTTATACCTCTCCACCCCCCCCACCACACCTACATAGACTTATACCTCTCCACCCCCCCCCACCACCCCAACATAGACCTATACCTCTCCACCCCCCACCACCCCTACATAGACTTATACCTCTCCACCCCCCACCACCCCTACATAGACTTATACCTCTCCACCCCCCACCAACCCCTACATAGACTTATACCTCTCCACCCCCCCCACCCCAACATAGACTTATACCTCTCCACCCCCCCCCACCTGCCCTACATAGACTTATACCTCTCCACCCCCCCCCACCACCCCTAAATAGACTTATACCTCTCCACCCCCCCCACCACCCCAACATAGACTTATACCTCTCCACCCCCCACCACCCCTACATAGACTTATACCTCTCCACCCCCCACCACCCCTACATAGACTTATACCTCTCCACCCCCCACCACCCCTACATAGACTTATACCTCTCCATCCCCCCACCCCTACATAGACTTATACCTCTCCACCCCCCCACCCCTACATAGACTTATACCTCTCCACACCCCCCCACCACCCCTACATAGACTTATACCTCTCCACCCCCCACCACCCCTATATAGACTTATACCTCTCCACCCCCCACCAACCCCTACATAGACTTATACCTCTCCACCCCCCACCACCCCTACATAGACGTATACCTCTCCACCCCCCACCACCTCTACATAGACGAATACCTCTACACCCCCACCACCTCTACATAGACTTATACCTCTCCACCCCCACCACCCCTACATAGACTTATACCTCTCCACCCCCCCCACCCCTACATGGACTTATACCTCTCCGCCCCCCCCACCCCTAAATAGACTTATACCTCTCCACCCCCACCACCCCTACATAGACTTATACCTCTCCACCCCCCCCACCCCTACAAAGACTTATACCTCTCCACCCCCCCACCACCCCTACATAGACTTATACCTCTCCACCCCCCCACCACCCCTACATAGACTTATACCTCTCCACCCCCACACCACCCCTACATAGACTTATACCTCTCCACCCCCCCCCCCCCACCACCCATACATAGACTTATACATCTCCACCCCCCACCACCTCTATATAGACTTATACCTCTCCACCCCCCACCACCCCTACATAGACTTATACCTCTCCACCCCCCCTACCACCCCTACATAGACTTATACCTCTCCACCCCACCACCACCCCTACATAGACTTATACCTTTCCACCCCCCCCCCCCACCACCCCAACATAGACTTATACCTCTCCACCCCCCCACCACCCCTAGATAGACTTATACCTCTCCACCCCCACCACCCCTACATAGACTTACACCTCTCCACCCCCCCCACCCCTACATAGACTTATACCTCTCCACCCCCCTCCTGCCCTACATAGACTTATACCTCTCCACCCCCCACCACCCCTACATAGACTTATACCTCTCCACCCCCCCACCTGCCCTACATAGACTTATACCTCTCCACCCCCCCCCCACCACCCCTAAATAGACTTATACCTTTCCACCCCCCCCACCACCCCAACATAGACTTATACCTCCACACCCCCCCACCACCGCTAGATAGACTTATACCTCTCCACCCCCACCACCCCTACATAGACTTATACCTCTCCACCCCCCCACCCCTACATAGACTTATACCTCTCCACCCCCCCTCCTGCCCTACATAGACTTATACCTCTCCACCCCCCCCCACCACCCCTACATAGACTTATACCTCTCCACCCCCCCCACCTGCCCTACATAGACTTATACCTCTCCACCCCCCCCCACCACCCCTAAATAGACTTATACCTCCCCCCCCCCACCACCCCAACATAGACTTATACCTCTCCACCCCCCACCACCCCTACATAGACTTATACCTCTCCACCCCCCACCACCCCTACATAGACTTATACCTCTCCACCCCCCCCCCACCACCCCTACATATACTTATACCTCTCCACCCCCCAACCCCTACATAGACTTATACCTCTCCACCCCCCCCCCACCACCTCTCATAGACTTATACCTCTCCACCCCCCAACCACTACATAGACTTATACCTCTCCACCCCCCCCACCACACCTACATAGACTTATACCTCTCCACCCCCCCCCCACCACCCCAACATAGACCTATACCTCTCCACCCCCCACCACCCCTACATAGACTTATACCTCTCCACCCCCCACCACCCCTACATAGACTTATACCTCTCCACCCCCCACCAACCCCTACATAGACTTATACCTCTCCACCCCCCCACCCCAACATAGACTTATACCTCTCCACCCCCCACCACCCCTACATAGACTTATACCTCTCCACCCCCCACCACCCCTACATAGACTTATACCTCTCCACCCCCCACCACCTCTACATAGACTTACACCCCTCCACCCCCCCCCACCACCACTACATAGACTTATACCTCTTCACCCCCCCCCACCACCTCTACATAGACTTATACCTCTCCACCCCCACCACCCCTACAAAGACTTATACCTCTCCACCCCCCCACCACCCCTACATAGACTTATACCAAGCCACCCCCCCACCACCCCTACATAGACTTATACCTCTCCACCCCCACACCACCCCTACATAGACTTATACCTCTCCACCCCCCCCCCACCACCCCTACATAGACTTATACCTCTCCACCCCTCACCACCTCTATATAGACTTATACCTCTCCACCCCCCACCACCCCTACATAGACTTATACCTCTCCACCCCCCCCACCACCCCTACATAGACTTATACCTCTCCACCCCACCACCACCCCTACATAGACTTATACCTTTCCACCCCCCCCCCCACCACCCCAACATAGACTTATACCTCTCCACCCCCCCACCACCCCTAGATAGACTTATACCTCTCCACCCCCACCACCCCTACATAGACTTATACCTCTCCACCCCCCCCACCCCTACATAGACTTATACCCCTCCACCCCCCCTCCTGCCCTACATAGACTTATACCTCTCCACCCCCCACCACCCCTACATAGACTTATACCTCTCCACCCCCCCACCTGCCCTACATAGACTTATACCTCTCCACCCCCCCCCACCACCCCTAAATAGACTTATACCTCTCCACCCCCCCCCCACCACCCCAACATAGACTTATACCTCTCCACCCCCCACCACCCCTACATAGACTTATACCTCTCCACCCCCCACCACCCCTACATAGACTTATACCTCTCCACCCCCCCCACCTGCCCTACATAGACTTATACCTCTCCACCCCCCAACCCCTACATAGACTTATACCTCTCCACCCCCCCCCCCCACCACCACTACATAGACTTATACCTTTTCACCCCCCCCACCACCACTACATAGACTTATACCTCTCCACCCCCCACCAACCCCTACATAGACTTATACCTCTCCACCCCCCCACCCCAACATAGACTTATACCTCTCTACCCCCCACCACGCCTACATAGACTTATACCTCTCCACCCCCCACCACCCCTACATAGACTTATACCTCTCCACCCCACCCCCCCCCCCCACCACCCCTACATAGACTTATACCTCTCCACCCCACCCCCCCACCACCCCTACATAGACTTATACCTCTCCACCGCAACCCCCCACCACCCCTACATAGACTTATACCTCTCCAACCCCCCCACCACCCCTACATAGACTTATACCTCTCCACCCCCCACCGCCCCTACATAGACTTATACCTCTCCACCCCCCACCACCTCTACATAGACTTTTACCTCTCCACCCCCCCTCCTGCCCTACATAGACTTATACCTCTCCACCCCCCACCGCCCCTACATAGACTTATACCTCTCCACCCCCCCACCACCCCAACATAGACTTCTACCTCTCCACCCCCCCCACCCCTACATAGACTTATACCTCTCCACTCCCCCCCACCACCCCTACATAGACTTATACCTCTCCACCCCCCACCACCCCTACATAGACTTATACCTCTCCACCCCCCCACCACCCCTACATAGACTTATACCTCTCCACCCCCCACCACCCCTACATAGACTTATACCTCTCCACCCCCCACCACCCCTACATAGACTTATACCTCTCCACCCCCCCCCCCACCACCCCTACATAGACTTATACCTCTCCACCCCCCCACCACCCCAACATAGACTTATACCTCTCCACCCCCCCCCATCACCCCAACATAGACTTCTACCTCTCCATCCCCCCACCACCCCTACATAGACTTATACCTCTCTACCCCCCCACCACCCCAACATAGACTTATACCTCTCCACCCCCCCCCATCACCCCAACATAGACTTCTACCTCTCCATCCCCCCACCACCCCTTCATAGACTTATACCTCTCACCCCCCCCACCACCCCTACATAGACTTATACCTTTCCACCCCCCACCACCCCAACATAGACTTCTACCTCTCCACCCCCCCCACCACCCCTACATAGACTTATACCTCTCACCCCCCCCCACCACCACTACATAGACTTATACCTCTCCACCCCCTCCCACCACCCCTACATAGACTTATACCTTTCCACCCCCCCACCACCCCTACATAGACTTATACCTCTCCACCCCCCCCCCCACCACCCCTACATAGACTTATACCTCTCCACCCCCCACCACCCATACATTCCACCCCCCCCACCCCCTACATAGACTTATACCTCTCCACCCCCCCACCACCACCACCCCTACATAGACTTATACCTCTCCACCCCCCACCACCCATACATTCCACCCCCCCCACCCCCTACATAGACTTATACCTCTCCACCCCCCCCACCCCTACATAGACTTATACCTCTCCACCCCCCACCGCCCCTACATAGACTTATACCTCTCCACCCCACCCCCCCCCACCACCCCTACATAGACTTATACCTCTCCACCCTAACCCCCCACCACCCCTACATAGACTTATACCTCTCCACCGCACCCCCCCCCCACCACCCCTACATAGACTTATACCTCTCCACCCCCCCACCATCCCTACATAGACTTATACCTCTCCACCCCCCACCGCCCCTACATAGACTTATACCTCTCCACCCCCCCCCCACCCCTACATAGACTTATACCTCTCCACTCCCCCCCACCACCCCTACATAGACTTATACCTCTCCACCCCCCACCACCCCTACATAGACTTATACCTCTCCACCCCCCCACCACCCCTACATAGACTTATACCTCTCCACCCCATCCCAACACCCCTACATAGACTTATACCTCTCCACCCCCCACCACCCCTACATAGACTTATACCTCTCCACCCAACCGCACCACCCCTACATAGACTTATACCTCTCACCCCCCCCCACCACCCCTACATAGACTTATACCTCTCCAACCCCCCCCCACCACCCCTACATAGACTTATACCTTTCCACCCCCCCACCACCCCTACATAGACTTATACCTCTCCACCCCCCAACCACCCCAACATAGACTTATACCTCTCAACCCCCCCCACCACACCTACATAGACTTATACCTCTCCACCCCCCCCCCCCCCACCACCCCTACATAGACTTATACCTCTCCACCCTCCCCCCACCACCCCTACATAGACTTATACCTCTCCACCCCCCCCCCCACCCCAACATAGACTTATGCCTCTCAACCCCCCCCACCACCCCTACATATACTTATACCTCTCCACCCCCCCCCCCCACCCCAACATAGACTTATACCTCTCAACCCCCCCCCACCACCCCTACATAGACTTATACCTCTCCACCCCCCCCACCACCCCTACATAGACGTATACCTCTCCACCCCCCCCCACCCCAACATAGACTTATACCTCTCAACCCCCCCCCCCACCACCCCTACATAGACTTATACCTTTCCACCCCCCCACCACCCCTTCATAGACTTATACCTCTCCACCCCCCCACCACACCTACATAGACTTATACCTCTCCACCCCCCACCACCCTTACATAGACTTATACCTCTCCACCCCCCACCACCCATACATTCCACCCCCCCACCCCCTACATGGACTTATACCTCTCCTCCCCCCCCCACCCCTACATAGACTTATACCTCTCCACCCCCCACCGCCCCTACATAGACTTATACCTCTCCACCCCACCCCCCCCCCACCACCCCTACATAGACTTATACCTCTCCACCCCACCCCCCCACCACCCCTACATAGACTTATACCTCACCACCCCCCCACCACCCCTACATAGACTTATACCTCTCCACCCCCCACCGCCCCTACATAGACTTATACCTCTCCACCCCCCACCACGTCTACATAGACTTCTACCTCTCCACCCCCCCTCCTGCCCTACATAGACTTATACCTCTCCACCCCCCACCGCCCCTACATAGACTTATACCTCTCCACCCCCCCCACCACCCCAACATAGACTTCTACCTCTCCACTCCCCCCCACCACCCCTACATAGACTTATACCTCTCCACCCCCCACCACCCCTACATAGACTTATACCTCTCCACCCCCCACCACCCCTACATAGACTTATACCTCTCCACCCCCCACCACCCCTACATAGACTTATACCTCTCCACCCCCCCCCACCACCCCTACATAGACTTATACCTCTCCACCCCCCCACCACCCCAACATAGACTTATACCTCTCCACCCCCCCCCCATCACCCCAACATAGACTTCTACCTCTCCATCCCCCCACCACCCCTACATAGACTTATAACCTCTCTACCCCCCCCACCACCCCAACATAGACTTATACCTCTCCACCCCCCCCCATCACCCCAACATAGACTTCTACCTCTCCATCCCCCCACCACCCCTTCATAGACTTATCCCTTCCCACCCCCCACCACCCCAACATAGACTTCTACCTCTCCACCCCCCCACCACCCCTACATAGACTTATACCTCTCCACCCCCCAACCACTCCAACATAGACTTATACCTCTCAACCCCCCCCCCACCACACCTACATAGACTTATACCTCTCAACCCCCCCCCACCACCCCTACATATACTTATACCTCTCCACCCCCCCCCACCCCAACATAGACTTATACCTCTCAACCCCCCCCCACCACCCCTACATAGACTTATACCTCTCCACCCCCCCCCACCACCCCTACATAGACTTATACCTCTCCACCCCCCCCCCCACCCCAACATAGACTTACACCTCTCAACCCCCCCCCCCACCACCCCTACATAGACTTATACCTTTCCATCCCCCCCACCACCCCTACATAGACTTATACCTTTCCACCCCCCCACCACTCCTTCATAGACTTATACCTCTCCACCCCCCCACCACACCTACATAGACTTATACCTCTCCACCCCCCACCACCCCTACATAGACTTATACCTCTCCACCCCAAACCACCCATACATTCCACCCCCCCCCCACCCCCTACATGGACTTATACCTCTCCACCCCCCCACCCCTACATAGACTTATACCTCTCCACCCCCCACCGCCCCTACATAGACTTAGACCTCTCCACCCCACCCCCCCCACCACCCCTACATAGACTTATACCTCTCCACCCCACCCCCCCCACCACCCCTACATAGACTTATACCTCTCCACCGCACCCCCCCACCACCCCTACATAGACTTATACCTCTCCACCCCCCCACCACCCCTACATAGACTTATACCTCTCCACCCCCCACCGCCCCTACATAGACTTATACCTCTCCACCCCCCACCACCTCTACATAGACTTCTACCTCTTCACCCCCCCTCCTGCCCTACATAGACTTATACCTCTCCACCCCCCCCCCCCACCACCCCTACATAGACTTATACCTCTCCACCCCCCCACCACCCCAACATAGACTTATACCTCTCCACCCCCCCCCATCACCCCAACATAGACTTCTACCTCTCCATCCCCCCACCACCCCTACATAGATTTATAACCTCTCTACCCCCCCCACCACCCCAACATAGACTTCTACCTCTCCACCCCCCCCCATCACCCCAACATAGACTTCTACCTCTCCATCCCCCCACCACCCCTTCATAGACTTATACCTCTCACCCCCCCCACCACCCCTACATAGACTTATACCATTCTACCCCCCACCACCCCAACATAGACTTCTACCTCTCCACCCCCCCCACCACCCCTACATAGACTTATACCTCTCACCCCCCCCCCACCACCCCAACATAGACTTATACCTCTCCACCCCCCCCCATCACCCCAACATAGACTTCTACCTCTCCATCCCCCCACCACCCCTTCATAGACTTATACCTCTCACCCCCCCCACCACCCCTACATAGACTTATACCTTTCCACCCCCCACCACCCCAACATAGACTTCTACCTCTCCACCCCCCCCACCACCCCTACATAGACTTATACCTCTCACCCCCCCCCACCACCACTACATAGACTTATACCTCTCCACCCCCTCCCACCACCCCTACATAGACTTATACCTTTCCACCCCCCCACCACCCCTACATAGACTTATACCTCTCCAACCCCCCCCCCACCACCCCTACATAGACTTATACCTCTCCACCCCCCACCACCCATACATTCCACCCCCCCCACCCCCTACATAGACTTATACCTCTCCACCCCCCCACCACCACCACCCCTACATAGACTTATACCTCTCCACCCCCCACCACCCATACATTCCACCCCCCCCACCCCCTACATAGACTTATACCTCTCCACCCCCCCCACCCCTACATAGACTTATACCTCTCCACCCCCCACCGCCCCTACATAGACTTATACCTCTCCACCCCACCCCCCCCCACCACCCCTACATAGACTTATACCTCTCCACCCTAACCCCCCACCACCCCTACATAGACTTATACCTCTCCACCGCACCCCCCCCCCCACCACCCCTACATAGACTTATACCTCTCCACCCCCCCACCATCCCTACATAGACTTATACCTCTCCACCCCCCACCGCCCCTACATAGACTTATACCTCTCCACCCCCCCCCCACCCCTACATAGACTTATACCTCTCCACTCCCCCCCACCACCCCTACATAGACTTATACCTCTCCACCCCCCACCACCCCTACATAGACTTATACCTCTCCACCCCCCCACCACCCCTACATAGACTTATACCTCTCCACCCCCCACCACCCCTACATAGACTTATACCTCTCCACCCCCCACCACCCCTACATAGACTTATACCTCTCCACCCAACCGCACCACCCCTACATAGACTTATACCTCTCACCCCCCCCCACCACCCCTACATAGACTTATACCTCTCCAACCCCCCCCACCACCCCTACATAGACTTATACCTTTCCACCCCCCCACCACCCCTACATAGACTTATACCTCTCCACCCCCCAACCACCCCAACATAGACTTATACCTCTCAACCCCCCCCACCACACCTACATAGACTTATACCTCTCCACCCCCCCCCCCCCACCACCCCTACATAGACTTATACCTCTCCACCCTCCCCCCACCACCCCTACATAGACTTATACCTCTCCACCCCCCCCCCACCCCAACATAGACTTATGCCTCTCAACCCCCCCCACCACCCCTACATATACTTATACCTCTCCACCCCCCCCCACCCCAACATAGACTTATACCTCTCAACCCCCCCCCACCACCCCTACATAGACTTATACCTCTCCACCCCCCCCACCACCCCTACATAGACGTATACCTCTCCACCCCCCCCCACCCCAACATAGACTTATACCTCTCAACCCCCCCCCCACCACCCCTACATAGACTTATACCTTTCCACCCCCCCACCACCCCTTCATAGACTTATACCTCTCCACCCCCCCACCACACCTACATAGACTTATACCTCTCCACCCCCCACCACCCTTACATAGACTTATACCTCTCCACCCCCCACCACCCATACATTCCACCCCCCCACCCCCTACATGGACTTATACCTCTCCTCCCCCCCCCACCCCTACATAGACTTATACCTCTCCACCCCCCACCGCCCCTACATAGACTTATACCTCTCCACCCCACCCCCCCCCCACCACCCCTACATAGACTTATACCTCTCCACCCCACCCCCCCACCACCCCTACATAGACTTATACCTCACCACCCCCCCACCACCCCTACATAGACTTATACCTCTCCACCCCCCACCGCCCCTACATAGACTTATACCTCTCCACCCCCCACCACGTCTACATAGACTTCTACCTCTCCACCCCCCCTCCTGCCCTACATAGACTTATACCTCTCCACCCCCCACCGCCCCTACATAGACTTATACCTCTCCACCCCCCCCACCACCCCAACATAGACTTCTACCTCTCCACTCCCCCCCACCACCCCTACATAGACTTATACCTCTCCACCCCCCACCACCCCTACATAGACTTATACCTCTCCACCCCCCACCACCCCTACATAGACTTATACCTCTCCACCCCCCACCACCCCTACATAGACTTATACCTCTCCACCCCCCCCCACCACCCCTACATAGACTTATACCTCTCCACCCCCCCACCACCCCAACATAGACTTATACCTCTCCACCCCCCCCCATCACCCCAACATAGACTTCTACCTCTCCATCCCCCCACCACCCCTACATAGACTTATAACCTCTCTACCCCCCCCACCACCCCAACATAGACTTATACCTCTCCACACCCCCCCCCCATCACCCCAACATAGACTTCTACCTCTCCATCCCCCCACCACCCCTTCATAGACTTATCCCTTCCCACCCCCCACCACCCCAACATAGACTTCTACCTCTCCACCCCCCCACCACCCCTACATAGACTTATACCTCTCCACCCCCCAACCACTCCAACATAGACTTATACCTCTCAACCCCCCCCACCACACCTACATAGACTTATACCTCTCAACCCCCCCCCACCACCCCTACATATACTTATACCTCTCCACCCCCCCCCACCCCAACATAGACTTATACCTCTCAACCCCCCCCCACCACCCCTACATAGACTTATACCTCTCCACCCCCCCCCACCACCCCTACATAGACTTATACCTCTCCACCCCCCCCCCCCACCCCAACATAGACTTATACCTCTCAACCCCCCCCCCCACCACCCCTACATAGACTTATACCTTTCCATCCCCCCCACCACCCCTACATAGACTTATACCTTTCCACCCCCCCACCACCCCTTCATAGACTTATACCTCTCCACCCCCCCACCACACCTACATAGACTTATACCTCTCCACCCCCCACCACCCCTACATAGACTTATACCTCTCCACCCCAAACCACCCATACATTCCACCCCCCCCCCACCCCCTACATGGACTTATACCTCTCCACCCCCCCACCCCTACATAGACTTATACCTCTCCACCCCCCACCGCCCCTACATAGACTTAGACCTCTCCACCCCACCCCCCCCACCACCCCTACATAGACTTATACCTCTCCACCCCACCCCCCCCACCACCCCTACATAGACTTATACCTCTCCACCGCACCCCCCCACCACCCCTACATAGACTTATACCTCTCCACCCCCCCACCACCCCTACATAGACTTATACCTCTCCACCCCCCACCGCCCCTACATAGACTTATACCTCTCCACCCCCCACCACCTCTACATAGACTTCTACCTCTTCACCCCCCCTCCTGCCCTACATAGAATTATACCTCTCCACCCCCCCCCCCACCACCCCTACATAGACTTATACCTCTCCACCCCCCCACCACCCCAACATAGACTTATACCTCTCCACCCCCCCCCATCACCCCAACATAGACTTCTACCTCTCCATCCCCCCACCACCCCTACATAGATTTATAACCTCTCTACCCCCCCCACCACCCCAACATAGACTTCTACCTCTCCACCCCCCCCATCACCCCAACATAGACTTCTACCTCTCCATCCCCCCACCACCCCTTCATAGACTTATACCTCTCACCCCCCCCACCACCCCTACATAGACTTATACCATTCTACCCCCCACCACCCCAACATAGACTTCTACCTCTCCACCCCCCCCACCACCCCTACATAGACTTATACCTCTCACCCCCCCCCCCACCACCCCTACATAGACTTATACCTCTCCACCCCCTCCCACCACCCCTACATAGACTTATACCTTTCCACCCCCCCACCACCCCTACATAGACTTATACCTCTCCACCCCCCAACCACCCCAACATAGACTTATACCTCTCAACCCCCCCCACCACACCTACATAGACTTATACCTCTCCACCCCCCCCCCACCACCCCTACATAGACTTATACCTCTCCACCCTCCCCCCACCACCCCTACATAGACTTATACCTCTCCACCCCCCCCCCACCCCAACATAGACTTATACCTCTCAACCCCCCCCCCACCACCCCTACATAGACTTATACCTCTCCACCCCCCACCACCTAACATAGACTTATACCTCTCCACCCCCCCCACCACCTCTACATAGACTTATACCTCTCCACCCTTCCCACCACCCCAACATAGACTTATACCTCTCCATCCCCCCCACCACCCCTACATAGACTTATACCTCTCCACCCCCCCACCACCCCTACATAGACTTCTAGCTCTACACCCCCCCACCCCTACATAGACTTATACCTCTCAACCCCCCCCCACCACCCCTACATAGACTTATACCTCTCCACCCCCCCCCACCACCCTTACATAGAATTCTAGCTCTCCACCTCCCCACCACCCCTACATAGACTTATACCTCTCCACCTCCCCACCACCCCTACATAGACTTCTAGCTCTCCACCCCCCCCACCACCCCTACATAGACTTCTAGCTGTCCACCCCCCACCACCCCAACATAGACTTATACCTCTCCACCCCCCCCACCACCCCTACATAGACTTATACCTCTCCACCCCCCACCACCCCAACATAGACTTATACCTCTCCACCCCCCCACCACCCTACATAGACTTATACCTCTCCACCCCCCCCACCACCCCTACATAGACTTATACCTCTCCACCCCCCCCACCACCCCTACATAGACTTATACCTCTCCACCCCCCCCCACCACCCCTACATAGACTTATACCTCCCCCCCCCACCACCCCTACATAGACTTATACCTCTCCACCCCCCCACCACCCCTACATAGACTTATACCTCTCCACCCCCCCACCACCCCTACATAGACTTATACCTCTCCACCCCCCCCACCACCCCTACATAGACTTATACCTCTCCACCCCCCCCCCACCACCCCTACATAGACTTATACCTCTCCACCCCCCCACCACCCCTACATAGACTTATACCTCTCCACCCCCCCACCACACCTACATAGACTTATACCTCTCCACCCCCCCCACCACCCCTACATAGACTTATACCTCTCCACCCCCCCACCACCCCTACATAGACTTATACCACTCAACCCCCCACCACCCCTACATAGACTTATACCTCTCCACCCCCCCACCACCCCTACATAGACTTATACCTCTCCACCCCCCCACCACCCCTACATAGACTTATACCTCTCCACCCCCCACCACCCCTACATAGACTTATACCTCTCCACCCCCCCCCACCACCCCTACATAGACTTATACCTCTCCACCCCCCACCACCCCTACATAGACTTATACCTCTCCACCCCCCCCACCACCCCTACATAGACTTATACCTCTCCACCCCCCCACCACCCCTACATAGACTTATACCTCTCCACCCCCCACCACCCCTACATAGACTTATACCTCTCCACCCCCCCACCACCCCTACATAGACTTATACCTCTCCACCCCCCCACCCCTAAATAGACTTATACCTCTCCACCCCCCACCACCCCTACATAGACTTATACCTCTCCACCCCCCACCCCCCCTACATAGACTTATACCTCTCCACCCCCCACCACCCCTACATAGACGTATACCTCTCCACCCCCCCCCACCCCTACATAGACTTATACCTCTCCACCCCCCACCACCCCTACATAGACTTATACCTCTCCACCCCCCCCCCCACCACCCCTACATAGACTTATACCTCTACCACCCCCCCCACCACCCCTACATAGACTTATACCTCTCCACCCCCCCCACCACCCCTACATAGACTTATACCTCTCCACCCCCCCACCACCCCTACATAGACTTATACCTCTCCACCCCCCCACCACCCCTACATAGACTTATACCTCTCCACCCCCCACCACCCCTACATAGACTTATACCTCTCCACCCCCCCACCACCCCTACATAGACTTATACCTCTCCACCCCCCACCACCCCTACATAGACTTATACCTCTCCACCCCCCCACCACCCCTACATAGACTTATACCTCTCCACCCCCCACCACCCCTACATAGACTTATACCTCTCCACCCCCCACCACCCCTACATAGACTTATACCTCTCCACCCCCCCCACCACCCCTACATAGACTTATACCTCTCCACCCCCCCACCACCCCTACATAGACTTATACCTCTCCACCCCCCCCCCCACCACCCCAACATAGACTTATACCTCTCCACCCCCCACCACCCCTACATAGACTTATACCTCTCCACCCCCCCACCACCCCTACATAGACTTATACCTCTCCACCCCCCCCCACCACCCCTACATAGACTTATACCTCTCCACCCCCCACCACCCCTACATAGACTTATACCTCTCCACCCCCCCACCACCCCTACATAGACTTATACCTCTCCACCCCCCACCACCCCTACATAGACTTATACCTCTCCACCCCCCCCACCACCCCTACATAGACTTATACCTCTCCACCCCCCACCACCCCTACATAGACTTATACCTCTCCACCCCCCCCACCACCCCTACATAGACTTATACCTCTCCACCCCCCCACCACCCCTACATAGACTTATACCTCTCCACCCCCCCCACCACCCCTACATAGACTTATACCTCTCCACCCCCCCACCACCCCTACATAGACTTATACCTCTCCACCCCCCACCACCCCTACATAGACTTATACCTCTCCACCCCCCCACCACCCCTACATAGACTTATACCTCTCCACCCCCCCACCCCTACATAGACTTATACCTCTCCACCCCCCACCACCCCTACATAGACTTATACCTCTCCACCCCCCACCACCCCTACATAGACTTATACCTCTCCACCCCCCACCACCCCTACATAGACTTATACCTCTCCACCCCCCACCACCCCTACATAGACTTATACCTCTCCACCCCCCACCACCCCTACATAGACTTATACCTCTCCACCCCCCCCCACCACCCCTACATAGACTTATACCTCTCCACCCCCCCCCACCACCCCTACATAGACTTATACCTCTCCACCCCCCCCACCACCCCTACATAGACTTATACCTCTCCACCCCCCCACCACCCCTACATAGACTTATACCTCTCCACCCCCCACCACCCCTACATAGACTTATACCTCTCCACCCCCCACCACCCCTACATAGACTTATACCTCTCCACCCCCCCACCACCCCTACATAGACTTATACCTCTCCACCCCCCACCACCCCTACATAGACTTATACCTCTCCACCCCCCCACCACCCCTACATAGACTTATACCTCTCCACCCCCCCCACCACCCCTACATAGACTTATACCTCTCCACCCCCCCACCACCCCTACATAGACTTATACCTCTCCACCCCCCCCCACCACCCCTACATAGACTTATACCTCTCCACCCCCCACCACCCCTACATAGACTTATACCTCTCCACCCCCCCACCACCCCTACATAGACTTATACCTCTCCACCCCCCCCCACCACCCCTACATAGACTTATACCTCTCCACCCCCCACCACCCCTACATAGACTTATACCTCTCCACCCCCCCACCACCCCTACATAGACTTATACCTCTCCACCCCCCACCACCCCTACATAGACTTATACCTCTCCACCCCCCCCACCACCCCTACATAGACTTATACCTCTCCACCCCCCCACCACCCCTACATAGACTTATACCTCTCCACCCCCCCCACCACCCCTACATAGACTTATACCTCTCCACCCCCCCACCACCCCTACATAGACTTATACCTCTCCACCCCCCCACCACCCCTACATAGACTTATACCTCTCCACCCCCCCCCACCACCCCTACATAGACTTATACCTCTCCACCCCCCACCACCCCTACATAGACTTATACCTCTCCACCCCCCCCCACCACCCCTACATAGACTTATACCTCTCCACCCCCCACCACCCCTACATAGACTTATACCTCTCCACCCCCCACCACCCCTACATAGACTTATACCTCTCCACCCCCCACCACCCCTACATAGACTTATACCTCTCCACCCCCCCACCACCCCTACATAGACTTATACCTCTCCACCCCCCCACCACCCCTACATAGACTTATACCTCTCCACCCCCCACCACCCCTACATAGACTTATACCTCTCCACCCCCCCACCACCCCTACATAGACTTATACCTCTCCACCCCCCACCACCCCTACATAGACTTATACCTCTCCACCCCCCCCACCACCCCTACATAGACTTATACCTCTCCACCCCCCCACCACCCCTACATAGACTTATACCTCTCCACCCCCCACCACCCCTACATAGACTTATACCTCTCCACCCCCCCACCACCCCTACATAGACTTATACCTCTCCACCCCCCCCACCACCCCTACATAGACTTATACCTCTCCACCCCCCACCACCCCTACATAGACTTATACCTCTCCACCCCCCCACCACCCCTACATAGACTTATACCTCTCCACCCCCCACCACCCCTACATAGACTTATACCTCTCCACCCCCCCACCACCCCTACATAGACTTATACCTCTCCACCCCCCCCACCACCCCTACATAGACTTATACCTCTCCACCCCCCCACCACCCCTACATAGACTTATACCTCTCCACCCCCCCCACCACCCCTACATAGACTTATACCTCTCCACCCCCCCACCACCCCTACATAGACTTATACCTCTCCACCCCCCACCACCCCTACATAGACTTATACCTCTCCACCCCCCCACCACCCCTACATAGACTTATACCTCTCCACCCCCCCACCACCCCTACATAGACTTATACCTCTCCACCCCCCACCACCCCTACATAGACTTATACCTCTCCACCCCCCCCCCACCACCCCTACATAGACTTATACCTCTCCACCCCCCACCACCCCTACATAGACTTATACCTCTCCACCCCCCCCACCACCCCTACATAGACTTATACCTCTCCACCCCCCCACCACCCCTACATAGACTTATACCTCTCCACCCCCCACCACCCCTACATAGACTTATACCTCTCCACCCCCCCACCACCCCTACATAGACTTATACCTCTCCACCCCCCCCACCCCTACATAGACTTATACCTCTCCACCCCCCACCACCCCTACATAGACTTATACCTCTCCACCCCCCACCACCCCTACATAGACTTATACCTCTCCACCCCCCACCACCCCTACATAGACTTATACCTCTCCACCCCCCCCACCACCCCTACATAGACTTATACCTCTCCACCCCCCCACCACCCCTACATAGACTTATACCTCTCCACCCCCCCCACCACCCCTACATAGACTTATACCTCTCCACCCCCCACCACCCCTACATAGACTTATACCTCTCCACCCCCCCACCACCCCTACATAGACTTATACCTCTCCACCCCCCACCACCCCTACATAGACTTATACCTCTCCACCCCCCCACCACCCCTACATAGACTTATACCTCTCCACCCCCCCACCACCCCTACATAGACTTATACCTCTCCACCCCCCCACCACCCCTACATAGACTTATACCTCTCCACCCCCCCACCACCCCTACATAGACTTATACCTCTCCACCCCCCCACCACCCCTACATAGACTTATACCTCTCCACCCCCCACCACCCCTACATAGACTTATACCTCTCCACCCCCCCACCACCCCTACATAGACTTATACCTCTCCACCCCCCCACCACCCCTACATAGACTTATACCTCTCCACCCCCCCACCACCCCTACATAGACTTATACCTCTCCACCCCCCCACCACCCCTACATAGACTTATACCTCTCCACCCCCCCACCACCCCTACATAGACTTATACCTCTCCACCCCCCCACCACCCCTACATAGACTTATACCTCTCCACCCCCCCACCACCCCTACATAGACTTATACCTCTCCACCCCCCACCACCCCTACATAGACTTATACCTCTCCACCCCCCACCACCCCTACATAGACTTATACCTCTCCACCCCCCCACCACCCCTACATAGACTTATACCTCTCCACCCCCCACCACCCCTACATAGACTTATACCTCTCCACCCCCCCCACCACCCCTACATAGACTTATACCTCTCCACCCCCCCACCACCCCTACATAGACTTATACCTCTCCACCCCCCCACCACCCCTACATAGACTTATACCTCTCCACCCCCCCCACCACCCCTACATAGACTTATACCTCTCCACCCCCCCACCACCCCTACATAGACTTATACCTCTCCACCCCCCACCACCCCTACATAGACTTATACCTCTCCACCCCCCCACCACCCCTACATAGACTTATACCTCTCCACCCCCCACCACCCCTACATAGACTTATACCTCTCCACCCCCCCCACCACCCCTACATAGACTTATACCTCTCCACCCCCCACCACCCCTACATAGACTTATACCTCTCCACCCCCCCCCACCACCCCTACATAGACTTATACCTCTCCACCCCCCACCACCCCTACATAGACTTATACCTCTCCACCCCCCACCACCCCTACATAGACTTATACCTCTCCACCCCCCACCACCCCTACATAGACTTATACCTCTCCACCCCCCCACCACCCCTACATAGACTTATACCTCTCCACCCCCCCACCACCCCTACATAGACTTATACCTCTCCACCCCCCCACCACCCCTACATAGACTTATACCTCTCCACCCCCCCACCACCCCTACATAGACTTATACCTCTCCACCCCCCCACCACCCCTACATAGACTTATACCTCTCCACCCCCCCACCACCCCTACATAGACTTATACCTCTCCACCCCCCCACCACCCCTACATAGACTTATACCTCTCCACCCCCCCACCACCCCTACATAGACTTATACCTCTCCACCCCCCCACCACCCCTACATAGACTTATACCTCTCCACCCCCCCACCACCCCTACATAGACTTATACCTCTCCACCCCCCCACCACCCCTACATAGACTTATACCTCTCCACCCCCCCCACCACCCCTACATAGACTTATACCTCTCCACCCCCCCACCACCCCTACATAGACTTATACCTCTCCACCCCCCCACCACCCCTACATAGACTTATACCTCTCCACCCCCCCACCACCCCTACATAGACTTATACCTCTCCACCCCCCCCCACCACCCCTACATAGACTTATACCTCTCCACCCCCCCACCACCCCTACATAGACTTATACCTCTCCACCCCCCCCACCACCCCTACATAGACTTATACCTCTCCACCCCCCCACCACCCCTACATAGACTTATACCTCTCCACCCCCCCCACCACCCCTACATAGACTTATACCTCTCCACCCCCCCCACCACCCCTACATAGACTTATACCTCTCCACCCCCCACCACCCCTACATAGACTTATACCTCTCCACCCCCCACCACCCCTACATAGACTTATACCTCTCCACCCCCCCACCACCCCTACATAGACTTATACCTCTCCACCCCCCACCACCCCTACATAGACTTATACCTCTCCACCCCCCCCACCACCCCTACATAGACTTATACCTCTCCACCCCCCCACCACCCCTACATAGACTTATACCTCTCCACCCCCCACCACCCCTACATAGACTTATACCTCTCCACCCCCCCCCACCACCCCTACATAGACTTATACCTCTCCACCCCCCACCACCCCTACATAGACTTATACCTCTCCACCCCCCCACCACCCCTACATAGACTTATACCTCTCCACCCCCCACCACCCCTACATAGACTTATACCTCTCCACCCCCCCACCACCCCTACATAGACTTATACCTCTCCACCCCCCCACCACCCCTACATAGACTTATACCTCTCCACCCCCCCACCACCCCTACATAGACTTATACCTCTCCACCCCCCCCCCACCACCCTACATAGACTTATACCTCTCCACCCCCCACCACCCCTACATAGACTTATACCTCTCCACCCCCCCACCACCCCTACATAGACTTATACCTCTCCACCCCCCACCACCCCTACATAGACTTATACCTCTCCACCCCCCCACCACCCCTACATAGACTTATACCTCTCCACCCCCCCACCACCCCTACATAGACTTATACCTCTCCACCCCCCCACCACCCCTACATAGACTTATACCTCTCCACCCCCCCACCACCCCTACATAGACTTATACCTCTCCACCCCCCCCACACCCACATAGACTTATACCTCTCCACCCCCCCACCACCCCTACATAGACTTATACCTCTCCACCCCCCACACCACATAGACTTATACCTCTCCACCCCCCCACCCTACATAGACTTATACCTCTCCACCCCCCACCACCCCTACATAGACTTATACCTCTCCACCCCCCCCACCACCCCTACATAGACTTATACCTCTCCACCCCCCCACCACCCCTACATAGACTTATACCTCTCCACCCCCCCCCCCACCACCCCTACATAGACTTATACCTCTCCACCCCCCACCACCCCTACATAGACTTATACCTCTCCACCCCCCCCACCACCCCTACATAGACTTATACCTCTCCACCCCCCCACCACCCCTACATAGACTTATACCTCTCCACCCCCCCACCACCCCTACATAGACTTATACCTCTCCACCCCCCCCACCACCCCTACATAGACTTATACCTCTCCACCCCCCACCACCCCTACATAGACTTATACCTCTCCACCCCCCCACCACCCCTACATAGACTTATACCTCTCCACCCCCCCCACCACCCCTACATAGACTTATACCTCTCCACCCCCCCACCACCCCTACATAGACTTATACCTCTCCACCCCCCCCACCACCCCTACATAGACTTATACCTCTCCACCCCCCCACCACCCCTACATAGACTTATACCTCTCCACCCCCCACCACCCCTACATAGACTTATACCTCTCCACCCCCCCACCACCCCTACATAGACTTATACCTCTCCACCCCCCCCCTCCCCCACCACCCCTACATAGACTTATACCTCTCCACCCCCCACCACCCCTACATAGACTTATACCTCTCCACCCCCCCCACCACCCCTACATAGACTTATACCTCTCCACCCCCCCACCACCCCTACATAGACTTATACCTCTCCACCCCCCACCACCCCTACATAGACTTATACCTCTCCACCCCCCCCACCACCCCTACATAGACTTATACCTCTCCACCCCCCCCACCCCTACATAGACTTATACCTCTCCACCCCCCACCACCCCTACATAGACTTATACCTCTCCACCCCCCACCCCCCCTACATAGACTTATACCTCTCCACCCCCCACCACCCCTACATAGACGTATACCTCTCCACCCCCCCCCACCCCTACATAGACTTATACCTCTCCACCCCCCCACCACCCCTACATAGACTTATACCTCTCCACCCCCCCCCCACCACCCTACATAGACGTATACCTCTCCACCCCCCACCACCCCTACATAGACTTATACCTCTCCCCCCCCCACCACCCCTACATAGACTTATACCTCTCCACCCCCCACCACCCCTACATAGACTTATACCTCTCCACCCCCCCACCACCCCTACATAGACTTATACCTCTCCACCCCCCCACCACCCCTACATAGACTTATACCTCTCCACCCCCCACCACCCCTACATAGACTTATACCTCTCCACCCCCCCACCACCCCTACATAGACTTATACCTCTCCACCCCCCCACCACCCCAACATAGACTTATACCTCTCCACCCCCCCACCACCCCTACATAGACTTATACCTCTCCACCCCCCCCACCCAACATAGACTTATACCTCTCCACCCCCCCCACCCCTACATAGACTTATACCTCTCCACCCCCCACCACCCCTACATAGACTTATACCTCTCCACCCCCCCCACCACCCCTACATAGACTTATACCTCTCCACCCCCCCCACCACCCCTACATAGACTTATACCTCTCCACCCCCCACCACCCCTACATAGACTTATACCTCTCCACCCCCCCACCACCCCTACATAGACTTATACCTCTCCACCCCCCACCACCCCTACATAGACTTATACCTCTCCACCCCCCCACCACCCCTACATAGACTTATACCTCTCCACCCCCCACCACCCCTACATAGACTTATACCTCTCCACCCCCCCACCACCCCTACATAGACTTATACCTCTCCACCCCCCCCCCACCACCCCTACATAGACTTATACCTCTCCACCCCCCACCACCCCTACATAGACTTATACCTCTCCACCCCCCCACCACCCCTACATAGACTTATACCTCTCCACCCCCCACCACCCCTACATAGACTTATACCTCTCCACCCCCCACCACCCCTACATAGACTTATACCTCTCCACCCCCCCACCACCCCTACATAGACTTATACCTCTCCACCCCCCACCACCCCTACATAGACTTATACCTCTCCACCCCCCCCACCACCCCTACATAGACTTATACCTCTCCACCCCCCACCACCCCTACATAGACTTATACCTCTCCACCCCCCCACCACCCCTACATAGACTTATACCTCTCCACCCCCCCACCACCCCTACATAGACTTATACCTCTCCACCCCCCCCCACCACCCCTACATAGACTTATACCTCTCCACCCCCCACCACCCCTACATAGACTTATACCTCTCCACCCCCCCACCACCCCTACATAGACTTATACCTCTCCACCCCCCCACCACCCCTACATAGACTTATACCTCTCCACCCCCCCACCACCCCTACATAGACTTATACCTCTCCACCCCCCACCACCCCTACATAGACTTATACCTCTCCACCCCCCCCCACCACCCCTACATAGACTTATACCTCTCCACCCCCCACCACCCCTACATAGACTTATACCTCTCCACCCCCCCACCACCCCTACATAGACTTATACCTCTCCACCCCCCCACCACCCCTACATAGACTTATACCTCTCCACCCCCCCACCACCCCTACATAGACTTATACCTCTCCACCCCCCCACCACCCCTACATAGACTTATACCTCTCCACCCCCCACCACCCCTACATAGACTTATACCTCTCCACCCCCCACCACCCCTACATAGACTTATACCTCTCCACCCCCCACCACCCCTACATAGACTTATACCTCTCCACCCCCCACCACCCCTACATAGACTTATACCTCTCCACCCCCCCACCACCCCTACATAGACTTATACCTCTCCACCCCCCACCACCCCTACATAGACTTATACCTCTCCACCCCCCCCACCACCCCTACATAGACTTATACCTCTCCACCCCCCCACCACCCCTACATAGACTTATACCTCTCCACCCCCCCACCACCCCTACATAGACTTATACCTCTCCACCCCCCCACCACCCCTACATAGACTTATACCTCTCCACCCCCCCACCACCCCTACATAGACTTATACCTCTCCACCCCCCCACCACCCCTACATAGACTTATACCTCTCCACCCCCCCACCACCCCTACATAGACTTATACCTCTCCACCCCCCCCACCACCCCTACATAGACTTATACCTCTCCACCCCCCCCACCACCCCTACATAGACTTATACCTCTCCACCCCCCACCACCCCTACATAGACTTATACCTCTCCACCCCCCACCACCCCTACATAGACTTATACCTCTCCACCCCCCCCACCACCCCTACATAGACTTCTACCTCTCCACCCCCCACCACCCCAACATAGACTTATACCTCTCCACCCCCCCCACCACCCCTACATAGACTTATACCTCTCCACCCCCCACCACCCCTACATAGACTTATACCTCTCCACCCCCCCACCACCCCTACATAGACTTATACCTCTCCACCCCCCCCACCACCCCTACATAGACTTATACCTCTCCACCCCCCCACCACCCCTACATAGACTTATACCTCTCCACCCCCCCACCACCCCTACATAGACTTATACCTCTCCACCCCCCCACCACCCCTACATAGACTTATACCTCTCCACCCCCCCACCACCCCTACATAGACTTATACCTCTCCACCCCCCCACCACCCCTACATAGACTTATACCTCTCCACCCCCCCACCACCCCTACATAGACTTATACCTCTCCACCCCCCCACCACCCCTACATAGACTTATACCTCTCCACCCCCCCACCACCCCTACATAGACTTATACCTCTCCACCCCCCCACCACACCTACATAGACTTATACCTCTCCACCCCCCACCACCCCTACATAGACTTATACCTCTCCACCCCCCCACCACCCCTACATAGACTTATACCTCTCCACCCCCCACCACCCCTACATAGACTTATACCTCTCCACCCCCCCACCACCCCTACATAGACTTATACCTCTCCACCCCCCCACCACCCCTACATAGACTTATACCTCTCCACCCCCCCCACCACCCCTACATAGACTTATACCTCTCCACCCCCCCCACCACCCCTACATAGACTTATACCTCTCCACCCCCCCCACCACCCCTACATAGACTTATACCTCTCCACCCCCCACCACCCCTACATAGACTTATACCTCTCCACCCCCCCACCACCCCTACATAGACTTATACCTCTCCACCCCCCACCACCCCTACATAGACTTATACCTCTCCACCCCCCCCCCCCCACCACCCCTACATAGACTTATACCTCTCCACCCCCCACCACCCCTACATAGACTTATACCTCTCCACCCCCCCCACCACCCCTACATAGACTTATACCTCTCCACCCCCCCACCACCCCTACATAGACTTATACCTCTCCACCCCCCACCACCCCTACATAGACTTATACCTCTCCACCCCCCCACCACCCCTACATAGACTTATACCTCTCCACCCCCCCCACCCCTACATAGACTTATACCTCTCCACCCCCCACCACCCCTACATAGACTTATACCTCTCCACCCCCCACCCCCCCTACATAGACTTATACCTCTCCACCCCCCACCACCCCTACATAGACTTATACCTCTCCACCCCCCCCCACCCCTACATAGACTTATACCTCTCCACCCCCCCACCACCCCTACATAGACTTATACCTCTCCACCCCCCCCCCACCACCCCTACATAGACTTATACCTCTCCACCCCCCACCACCCCTACATAGACTTATACCTCTCCACCCCCCCACCACCCCTACATAGACTTATACCTCTCCACCCCCCACCACCCCTACATAGACTTATACCTCTCCACCCCCCACCACCCCTACATAGACTTATACCTCTCCACCCCCCCACCACCCCTACATAGACTTATACCTCTCCACCCCCCCCACCACCCCTACATAGACTTATACCTCTCCACCCCCCCACCACCCCTACATAGACTTATACCTCTCCACCCCCCCACCACCCCTACATAGACTTATACCTCTCCACCCCCCACCACCCCTACATAGACTTATACCTCTCCACCCCCCACCACCCCTACATAGACTTATACCTCTCCACCCCCCCCACCACCCCTACATAGACTTATACCTCTCCACCCCCCCACCACCCCTACATAGACTTATACCTCTCCACCCCCCCACCACCCCTACATAGACTTATACCTCTCCACCCCCCCACCACCCCTACATAGACTTATACCTCTCCACCCCCCCACCACCCCTACATAGACTTATACCTCTCCACCCCCCCACCACCCCTACATAGACTTATACCTCTCCACCCCCCCACCACCCCTACATAGACTTATACCTCTCCACCCCCCCACCACCCCTACATAGACTTATACCTCTCCACCCCCCCACCACCCCTACATAGACTTATACCTCTCCACCCCCCCACCACCCCTACATAGACTTATACCTCTCCACCCCCCCACCACCCCTACATAGACTTATACCTCTCCACCCCCCACCACCCCTACATAGACTTATACCTCTCCACCCCCCCCACCACCCCTACATAGACTTATACCTCTCCACCCCCCACCACCCCTACATAGACTTATACCTCTCCACCCCCCACCACCCCTACATAGACTTATACCTCTCCACCCCCCCACCACCCCTACATAGACTTATACCTCTCCACCCCCCACCACCCCTACATAGACTTATACCTCTCCACCCCCCCCCACCACCCCTACATAGACTTATACCTCTCCACCCCCCCCCACCCCTACATAGACTTATACCTCTCCACCCCCCACCACCCCTACATAGACTTATACCTCTCCACCCCCCCACCACCCCTACATAGACTTATACCTCTCCACCCCCCACCACCCCTACATAGACTTATACCTCTCCACCCCCCACCACCCCTACATAGACTTATACCTCTCCACCCCCCCACCACCCCTACATAGACTTATACCTCTCCACCCCCCCCCACCACCCCTACATAGACTTATACCTCTCCACCCCCCCACCACCCCTACATAGACTTATACCTCTCCACCCCCCCACCACCCCTACATAGACTTATACCTCTCCACCCCCCACCACCCCTACATAGACTTATACCTCTCCACCCCCCACCACCCCTACATAGACTTATACCTCTCCACCCCCCCCACCCCTACATAGACTTATACCTCTCCACCCCCCCACCACCCCTACATAGACTTATACCTCTCCACCCCCCACCACCCCTACATAGACTTATACCTCTCCACCCCCCACCACCCCTACATAGACTTATACCTCTCCACCCCCCACCACCCCTACATAGACTTATACCTCTCCACCCCCCCACCACCCCTACATAGACTTATACCTCTCCACCCCCCCACCACCCCTACATAGACTTATACCTCTCCACCCCCCCACCACCCCTACATAGACTTATACCTCTCCACCCCCCCACCACCCCTACATAGACTTATACCTCTCCACCCCCCCCACCACCCCTACATAGACTTATACCTCTCCACCCCCCCACCACCCCTACATAGACTTATACCTCTCCACCCCCCCACCACCCCTACATAGACTTATACCTCTCCACCCCCCCCACCACCCCTACATAGACTTATACCTCTCCACCCCCCACCACCCCTACATAGACTTATACCTCTCCACCCCCCCACCACCCCTACATAGACTTATACCTCTCCACCCCCCCCACCACCCCTACATAGACTTATACCTCTCCACCCCCCCACCACCCCTACATAGACTTATACCTCTCCACCCCCCCACCACCCCTACATAGACTTATACCTCTCCACCCCCCCACCACCCCTACATAGACTTATACCTCTCCACCCCCCCCACCACCCCTACATAGACTTATACCTCTCCACCCCCCACCACCCCTACATAGACTTATACCTCTCCACCCCCCCACCACCCCTACATAGACTTATACCTCTCCACCCCCCACCACCCCTACATAGACTTATACCTCTCCACCCCCCCACCACCCCTACATAGACTTATACCTCTCCACCCCCCCACCACCCCTACATAGACTTATACCTCTCCACCCCCCCCACCACCCCTACATAGACTTATACCTCTCCACCCCCCCCACCACCCCTACATAGACTTATACCTCTCCACCCCCCACCACCCCTACATAGACTTATACCTCTCCACCCCCCCACCACCCCTACATAGACTTATACCTCTCCACCCCCCCCACCACCCCTACATAGACTTATACCTCTCCACCCCCCCACCACCCCTACATAGACTTATACCTCTCCACCCCCCCACCACCCCTACATAGACTTATACCTCTCCACCCCCCCACCACCCCTACATAGACTTATACCTCTCCACCCCCCCACCACCCCTACATAGACTTATACCTCTCCACCCCCCACCACCCCTACATAGACTTATACCTCTCCACCCCCCCACCACCCCTACATAGACTTATACCTCTCCACCCCCCCACCACCCCTACATAGACTTATACCTCTCCACCCCCCCACCACCCCTACATAGACTTATACCTCTCCACCCCCCCACCACCCCTACATAGACTTATACCTCTCCACCCCCCCCACCACCCCTACATAGACTTATACCTCTCCACCCCCCCACCACCCCTACATAGACTTATACCTCTCCACCCCCCCCACCACCCCTACATAGACTTATACCTCTCCACCCCCCCACCACCCCTACATAGACTTATACCTCTCCACCCCCCCACCACCCCTACATAGACTTATACCTCTCCACCCCCCCCACCACCCCTACATAGACTTATACCTCTCCACCCCCCCCCCCACCACCCCTACATAGACTTATACCTCTCCACCCCCCCACCACCCCTACATAGACTTATACCTCTCCACCCCCCCACCACCCCTACATAGACTTATACCTCTCCACCCCCCCACCACCCCTACATAGACTTATACCTCTCCACCCCCCACCACCCCTACATAGACTTATACCTCTCCACCCCCCCCACCACCCCTACATAGACTTATACCTCTCCACCCCCCCCACCCCTAAATAGACTTATACCTCTCCACCCCCCACCACCCCTACATAGACTTATACCTCTCCACCCCCCACCACCCCTACATAGACTTATACCTCTCCACCCCCCCACCACCCCTACATAGACTTATACCTCTCCACCCCCCCCCACCCCTACATAGACTTATACCTCTCCACCCCCCCACCACCCCTACATAGACTTATACCTCTCCACCCCCCCCCCCACCACCCCTACATAGACTTATACCTCTCCACCCCCCACCACCCCTACATAGACTTATACCTCTCCACCCCCCACCACCCCTACATAGACTTATACCTCTCCACCCCCCACCACCCCTACATAGACTTATACCTCTCCACCCCCCCACCACCCCTACATAGACTTATACCTCTCCACCCCCCCCACCACCCCTACATAGACTTATACCTCTCCACCCCCCCCACCACCCCTACATAGACTTATACCTCTCCACCCCCCCCACCACCCCTACATAGACTTATACCTCTCCACCCCCCCACCACCCCTACATAGACTTATACCTCTCCACCCCCCCACCACCCCTACATAGACTTATACCTCTCCACCCCCCCACCACCCCTACATAGACTTATACCTCTCCACCCCCCCCCACCACCCCTACATAGACTTATACCTCTCCACCCCCCACCACCCCTACATAGACTTATACCTCTCCACCCCCCCACCACCCCTACATAGACTTATACCTCTCCACCCCCCCACCACCCCTACATAGACTTATACCTCTCCACCCCCCCCCCACCCCCACATAGACTTATACCTCTCCACCCCCCCACCACCCCTACATAGACTTATACCTCTCCACCCCCCCACCACCCCTACATAGACTTATACCTCTCCACCCCCCCACCACCCCTACATAGACTTATACCTCTCCACCCCCCCCACCACCCCTACATAGACTTATACCTCTCCACCCCCCCACCACCCCTACATAGACTTATACCTCTCCACCCCCCCACCACCCCTACATAGACTTATACCTCTCCACCCCCCCACCACCCCTACATAGACTTATACCTCTCCACCCCCCCCCACCACCCCTACATAGACTTATACCTCTCCACCCCCCCACCACCCCTACATAGACTTATACCTCTCCACCCCCCCACCACCCCTACATAGACTTATACCTCTCCACCCCCCCACCACCCCTACATAGACTTATACCTCTCCACCCCCCACCACCCCTACATAGACTTATACCTCTCCACCCCCCCCCACCACCCCTACATAGACTTATACCTCTCCACCCCCCACCACCCCTACATAGACTTATACCTCTCCACCCCCCACCACCCCTACATAGACTTATACCTCTCCACCCCCCACCACCCCTACATAGACTTATACCTCTCCACCCCCCACCACCCCTACATAGACTTATACCTCTCCACCCCCCACCACCCCTACATAGACTTATACCTCTCCACCCCCCACCACCCCTACATAGACTTATACCTCTCCACCCCCCCCCCACCACCCCTACATAGACTTATACCTCTCCACCCCCCACCACCCCTACATAGACTTATACCTCTCCACCCCCCCACCACCCCTACATAGACTTATACCTCTCCACCCCCCACCACCCCTACATAGACTTATACCTCTCCACCCCCCCACCACCCCTACATAGACTTATACCTCTCCACCCCCCACCACCCCTACATAGACTTATACCTCTCCACCCCCCACCACCCCTACATAGACTTATACCTCTCCACCCCCCACCACCCCTACATAGACTTATACCTCTCCACCCCCCACCACCCCTACATAGACTTATACCTCTCCACCCCCCACCACCCCTACATAGACTTATACCTCTCCACCCCCCCACCACCCCTACATAGACTTATACCTCTCCACCCCCCACCACCCCTACATAGACTTATACCTCTCCACCCCCCCACCACCCCTACATAGACTTATACCTCTCCACCCCCCCCCCCACCACCCCTACATAGACTTATACCTCTCCACCCCCCACCACCCCTACATAGACTTATACCTCTCCACCCCCCCACCACCCCTACATAGACTTATACCTCTCCACCCCCCACCACCCCTACATAGACTTATACCTCTCCACCCCCCACCACCCCAACATAGACTTATACCTCTCCACCCCCCCACCACCCTACATAGACTTATACCTCTCCACCCCCCCCACCACCCCTACATAGACTTATACCTCTCCACCCCCCCCACCACCCCTACATAGACTTATACCTCTCCACCCCCCCCACCACCCCTACATAGACTTATACCTCTCCACCCCCCCCACCACCCCTACATAGACTTATACCTCTCCACCCCCCCACCACCCCTACATAGACTTATACCTCTCCACCCCCCCACCACCCCTACATAGACTTATACCTCTCCACCCCCCCCACCACCCCTACATAGACTTATACCTCTCCACCCCCCCCACCACCCCTACATAGACTTATACCTCTCCACCCCCCCACCACCCCTACATAGACTTATACCTCTCCACCCCCCCACCACCCCTACATAGACTTATACCTCTCCACCCCCCCACCACCCCTACATAGACTTATACCTCTCCACCCCCCCCCACCACCCCTACATAGACTTATACCTCTCCACCCCCCACCACCCCTACATAGACTTATACCTCTCCACCCCCCCCACCACCCCTACATAGACTTATACCTCTCCACCCCCCACCACCCCTACATAGACTTATACCTCTCCACCCCCCCCCACCACCCCTACATAGACTTATACCTCTCCACCCCCCCACCACCCCTACATAGACTTATACCTCTCCACCCCCCCACCACCCCTACATAGACTTATACCTCTCCACCCCCCCCACCACCCCTACATAGACTTATACCTCTCCACCCCCCCCCACCACCCCTACATAGACTTATACCTCTCCACCCCCCCACCACCCCTACATAGACTTATACCTCTCCACCCCCCCACCACCCCTACATAGACTTATACCTCTCCACCCCCCCACCACCCCTACATAGACTTATACCTCTCCACCCCCCACCACCCCTACATAGACTTATACCTCTCCACCCCCCCCCACCACCCCTACATAGACTTATACCTCTCCACCCCCCCCCCCCACCACCCCTACATAGACTTCTAGCTCTCCACCCCATCCCACCACCCCTACATAGACTTATACCTCTCCACCCCCCCACCACCCCTACATAGACTTATACCTCTCCACCCCCCCACCACCCCTACATAGACTTATACCTCTCCAACCCCCCCCCACCACCCCTACATAGACTTATACCTCTCCACCCCCCCACCACCCCTACATAGACTTATACCTCTCCACCCCCCCACCACCCCTACATAGACTTATACCTCTCCACCCCCCACCACCCCTACATAGACTTATACCTCTCCACCCCCCCCCCCCCCACCACCCCTACATAGACTTATACCTCTCCACCCCCCACCACCCCTACATAGACTTATACCTCTCCACCCCCCCCACCACCCCTACATAGACTTATACCTCTCCACCCCCCCACCACCCCTACATAGACTTATACCTCTCCACCCCCCACCACCCCTACATAGACTTATACCTCTCCACCCCCCCCCACCACCCCTACATAGACTTATACCTCTCCACCCCCCCCACCCCTAAATAGACTTATACCTCTCCACCCCCCACCACCCCTACATAGACTTATACCTCTCCACCCCCCCCCCCCCCTACATAGACTTATACCTCTCCACCCCCCACCACCCCTACATAGACGTATACCTCTCCACCCCCCCCCACCCCTACATAGACTTATACCTCTCACACCCCCCCACCACCCCTACATAGACTTATACCTCTCCACCCCCCCCCCCCCACCAACCCTATATAGACGTATACCTCTCCACCCCCCACCACCCCTACATAGACTTATACCTCTCCCCCCCCACCACCCCTACATAGACTTATACCTCTCCACCCCCCACCACCCCTACATAGACTTATACCTCTCCACCCCCCCACCACCCCTACATAGACTTATACCTCTCCACCCCCCCACCACCCCTACATAGACTTATACCTCTCCACCCCCCACCACCCCTACATAGACTTATACCTCTCCACCCCCCCACCACCCTACATAGACTTATACCTCTCCCCCCCCCACACCAACATAGACTTATACCTCTCCACCCCCCCACCACCCCTACATAGACTTATACCTCTCCCCCCCCCCACACCTACATAGACTTATACCTCTCCACCCCCCCCCACCCCTACATAGACTTATACCTCTCCACCCCCACCACCCCTACATAGACTTATACCTCTCCACCCCCCCCACCACCCCTACATAGACTTATACCTCTCCACCCCCCCCACCACCCCTACATAGACTTATACCTCTCCACCCCCCACCACCCCTACATAGACTTATACCTCTCCACCCCCCCCCCACCCCTACATAGACTTATACCTCTCCACCCCCCACCACCCCTACATAGACTTATACCTCTCCACCCCCCCCACCACCCCTACATAGACTTATACCTCTCCACCCCCCCCCCCCACCACCACCCCTACATAGACTTATACCTCTCCACCCCCCACCACCCCTACATAGACTTATACCTCTCCACCCCCCCACCACCCCTACATAGACTTATACCTCTCCACCCCCCCTCCGCCCTACATAGACTTATACCTCTCCACCCCCCACCACCCCTACATAGACTTATACCTCTCCACCCCCCCACCACACCTACATAGACTTATACCTCTCCACCCCCCCCACCACCCCTACATAGACTTATACCTCTCCACCCCCCCACCACCCCTACATAGACTTATACCTCTCCACCCCCCCACCACCCCTACATAGACTTATACCTCTCCACCCCCCCACACCCCTACATAGACTTATACCTCTCCACCCCCCCACCACCCCTACATAGACTTATACCTCTCCACCCCCCCCCACCACCCCTACATAGACTTATACCTCTCCACCCCCCCCACCACCCCAACATAGACTTATACCTCTCCAACCCCCCCCCCACCACCCCTACATAGACTTATACCTCTCCACCCCCCCACCACCCCTACATAGACTTATACCTCTCCACCCCCCCACCACCCCTACATAGACTTATACCTCTCCACCCCCCACCACCCCTACATAGACTTATACCGCTCCACCCCCCCCCCTCCCCCACCACCCCTACATAGACTTATACCACTCAACCCCCCACCACCCCTACATAGACTTATACCTCTCCACCCCCCCCACCACCCCTACATAGACTTATACCTCTCCACCCCCCCACCACCCCTACATAGACTTATACCTCTCCACCCCCCACCACCCCTACATAGACTTATACCTCTCCACCCCCCCCACCACCCCTACATAGACTTATACCTCTCCACCCCCCCACCCCCTAAATAGACTTATACCTCTCCACCCCCCACCACCCCTACATAGACTTATACCTCTCCACCCCCCACCCCCCCTACATAGACTTATACCTCTCCACCCCCCACCACCCCTACATAGACGTATACCTCTCCACCCCCCCCACCCCTACATAGACTTATACCTCTCCACCCCCCACCGCCCCTACATAGACTTAGACCTCTCCACCCCACCCCCCCCACCACCCCTACATAGACTTATACCTCTCCACCCCACCCCCCCCACCACCCCTACATAGACTTATACCTCTCCACCGCACCCCCCCACCACCCCTACATAGACTTATACCTCTCCACCCCCCCACCACCCCTACATAGACTTATACCTCTCCACCCCCCACCGCCCCTACATAGACTTATACCTCTCCACCCCCCACCACCTCTACATAGACTTCTACCTCTCCACCCCCCCTCCTGCCCTACATAGACTTATACCTCTCCACCCCCCACCACCCCTACATAGACTTATACCTCTCCACCCCCCCACCACCCCTACATAGACTTATACCTCTCCACCCCCCACCACCCCTACATAGACTTATACCTCTCCACCCCCCACCACCCCTACATAGACTTATACCTCTCCACCCTCCCCCACCACCCCTACATAGACTTATACCTCTCCACCCCCCCACCACCCCAACATAGACTTATACCTCTCCACCCCCCCCCCATCACCCCAACATAGACTTCTACCTCTCCATCCCCCCACCACCCCTACATAGACTTATAACCTCTCTACCCCCCCACCACCCCAACATAGACTTATACCTCTCCACCCCCCCCCATCACCCCAACATAGACTTCTACCTCTCCATCCCCCCACCACCCCTTCATAGACGTATACCTCTCACCCCCCCCACCACCCCTACATAGACTTATACCTTTCTACCCCCAACCACCCCAACATAGACTTCTACCTCTCCACCCCCCCCACCACCCCTACATAGACTTATACCTCTCACCCCCCCCCCACCACCCCTACATAGACTTATACCTCTCCACCCCCTCCCACCACCCCTACATAGACTTATACCTTTCCACCCCCCCACCACCCCTACATAGACTTATACCTCTCCACCCCCCAACCACCCCAACATAGACTTATACCTCTCAACCCCCCCCACCACACCTACATAGACTTATACCTCTCCACCCCCCCCCCCCACCACCCCTACATAGACTTATACCTCTCCACCCTCCCCCCATCACCCCTACATAGACTTATACCTCTCCACCCCCCCCCCCCCACCCCAACATAGACTTATACCTCTCAACCCCCCCCCACCACCCCTACATAGACTTATACCTCTCCACCCCCCACCACCTAACATAGACTTATACCTCTCCACCCCCCCCACCACCTCTACATAGACTTATACCTCTCCACCCTTCCCACCACCCCAACATAGACTTATACCTCTCCATCCCCACCACCACCCCTACATAGACTTATACCTCTCCACCCCCCCCCCACCACCCTTACATAGACTTATACCTCTCCACCCCCCCCCCCCACCACCCTTACATAGAATTCTAGCTCTCCACCTCCCCACCACCCCTACATAGACTTATACCTCTCCACCTCCCCACCACCCCTACATATACTTCTAGCTCTCCACCCCCCCCCACCACCCCTACATAGACTTCTAGCTGTCCATCCCCCACCACCCCAACATAGACTTATACCTCTCCACCCCCCCCACCACCCCTACATAGACTTATACCTCTCCACCCCCCCCCCACCACCCCTACATAGACTTATACCTCTCCACCCCCCCACCACCCCTACATAGACTTATACCTCTCCACCCCCCCACCACCCCTACATAGACTTATACCTCTCCACCCACCCACAACCCCTACATAGACTTATACCTCTCCACCCCCCCCACCACCCCTACATAGACTTATACCTCTCCACCCCCCCCCACCACCCCTACATAGACTTATACCTCTCCACCCCCCCACCACCCCTACATAGACTTATACCTCTCCACCCCCCCACCACACCTACATAGACTTATACCTCTCCACCCCCCACCACCCCTACATAGACTTATACCTCTCCACCCCCCCATCACCCCTACATAGACTTATACCACTCAACCCCCCACCACCCCTACATAGACTTATACCTCTCCACCCCATCCCACCACCCCTACATAGACTTATACCTCTCCACCCCCCCACCACCCCTACATAGACTTATACCTCTCCACCCTCCACCCCCCCACCACCCCTACATAGACTTATACCTCTCCACCCCCCCCACCACCCCAACATAGACTTATACCTCTCCAACCCCCCCCCACCACCCCTACATAGACTTATACCTCTCCACCCCCCAACCACCCCTAAATAGACTTATACCTCTCCACCCCCCCACCACCCCTACATACACTTATACCTCTCCACCCCCCACCACCCCTACATAGACTTATACCTCTCCACCCCCCCCCCTCCCCCACCACCCCTACATAGACTTATACCACTCAACCCCCCACCACCCCTACATAGACTTATACCTCTCCACCCCCCCACCACCCCTACATAGACTTATACCTCTCCACCCCCCCACCACCCCTAAATAGACTTATACCTCTCCACCCCCCACCACCCCTACATAGACTTATACCTCTCCACCCCCCCCCACCACCCGTACATAGACTTATACCTCTCCACCCCCCCACCCCTAAATAGACTTATACCTCTCCACCCCCCACCACCCCTACATAGACTTATACCTCTCCAACCCCCACCCCCCCTACATAGACTTATACCTCTCCACCCCCCACCACCCCTACATAGACGTATACCTCTCCACCCCCCCCCCCCACCCCTACATAGACTTATACCTCTCCACCCCCCCACCACCCCTACATAGACTTATACCTCTCCACCCCCCCCCCCCCCACCAACCCTATATAGACGTATACCTCTCCACCCCCCACCACCCCTACATAGACTTATACCTCTCCCCCCCACCACCCCTACATAGACTTATACCTCTCCACCCCCCACCACCCCTACATAGACTTATACCTCTCCACCCCCCACCACCCCAACATAGACTTATACCTCTCCACCCCCCCACCACCCTACATAGACTTATACCTCTCCACCCCCCCCACCACCCCTACATAGACTTATACCTCTCCACCCCCCCCACCACCCCTACATAGACTTATACCTCTCCACCCCCCCCACCACCCCTACATAGACTTATACCTCCCCCCCCCCACCACCCCTACATAGACTTATACCTCTCCACCCCCCCACCACCCCTACATAGACTTATACCTCTCCACCCCCCCACCACCCCTACATAGACTTATACCTCTCCACCCCCCCCACCACCCCTACATAGACTTATACCTCTCCACCCCCCCCCCACCACCCCTACATAGACTTATACCTCTCCACCCCCCCACCACCCCTACATAGACTTATACCTCTCCACCCCCCCACCACACCTACATAGACTTATACCTCTCCACCCCCCACCACCCCTACATAGACTTATACCTCTCCACCCCCCCCCCACCACCCCTACATAGACTTATACCACTCAACCCCCCACCACCCCTACATAGACTTATACCTCTCCACCCCATCCCACCACCCCTACATAGACTTATACCTCTCCACCCCCCCACCACCCCTACATAGACTTATACCTCTCCACCCCCCCCCCCACCACCCTTACATAGAATTCTAGCTCTCCACCCCATCCCACCACCCCTACATAGACTTATACCTCTCCACCCCCCCACCACCCCTACATAGACTTATACCTCTCCACCCCCCCACCACCCCTACATAGACTTGTACCTCTCCAACCCCCCCCCCACCACCCCTACATAGACTTATACCTCTCCACCCCCCCACCACCCCTACATAGACTTATACCTCTCCACCCCCCCACCACCCCTACATAGACTTATACCTCTCCACCCCCCACCACCCCTACATAGACTTATACCTCTCCCCCCCCCCCTCCCCCACCACCCCTACATAGACTTATACCACTCAACCCCCCACCACCCCTACATAGACTTATACCTCTCCACCCCCCCCACCACCCCTACATAGACTTATACCTCTCCACCCCCCCACCACCCCTACATAGACTTATACCTCTCCACCCCCCACCACCCCTACATAGACTTATACCTCTCCACCCCCCCCCACCACCCCTACATAGACTTATACCTCTCCACCCCCCCCACCCCTAAATAGACTTGTACCTCTCCACCCCCCACCACCCCTACATAGACTTATACCTCTCCACCCCCCACCCCCCCTACATAGACTTATACCTCTCCACCCCCCACCACCCCTACATAGACGTATACCTCTCCACCCCCCCCCACCCCTACATAGACTTATACCTCTACACCCCCCCACCACCCCTACATAGACTTATACCTCTCCACCCCCCCCCCCACCAACCCTATATAGACGTATACCTCTCCACCCCCCACCACCCCTACATAGACTTATACCTCTCCCCCCCCCACCACCCCTACATAGACTTATACCTCTCCACCCCCCACCACCCCTACATAGACTTATACCTCTCCACCCCCCCACCACCCCTACATAGACTTCTACCTCTCCACCCCCCCACCACCCCTACATAGACTTATACCTCTCCACCCCCCACCACCCCTACATAGACTTATACCTCTCCACCCCCCCACCACCCTTACATATACTTATACCTCCCCCCCCCCCCCACACCAACATAGACTTATACCTCTCCACCCCCCCACCACCCCTACATATACTTATACCTCTCCCCCCCCCCCCACACCAACATAGACTTATACCTCTCCACCCCCCCACTCCTACATAGACTTATACCTCTCCCCCCCCCCCACACCAACATAGACTTATACCTCTCCACCCCCCCCCACTCCTACATAGACTTATACCTCTCCACCCCCACCACCCCTACATAGACTTATACCTCTCCACCCCCCCCCACCACCCCTGCATAGACTTATTCCTCTCCACCCCCCCCCACCACCACCCCTAAATAGACTTATACCTCTCCACCCCCCGCCACCCCTACATAGACTTATACCTCTCCACCCCCCCCCCACTCCTACATAGACTTATACCTCTCCACCCCCACCACCCCTACATAGACTTATACCTCTCCACCCCCCCCACCACCCCTACATAGACTTATTCCTCTCCACCCCCCCCCCCACCACCACCCCTAAATAGACTTATACCTCTCCACCCCCCACCACCCCTACATAGACTTATACCTCTCCACCCCCCCCACCACCCCTACATAGATTTATACCTCTCCACCCCCCCTCCTGCCCTACATAGACTTATACCTCTCCACCCCCACCACATCTACATAGACTTATAACTCTCCACCCCCCCCACCACCCCTACATAGACTTATTCCTCTCCACCCCCCCCCACCACCACCCCTAAATAGACTTATACCTCTCAACCCCCCCCCCCCCCACCACCCCTACATAGACTTATACCTCTCCACCCCCCCCCCACTCCTACATAGACTTATACCTCTCCACCCCCACCACCCCTAAATAGACTTATACCTCTCAACCCCCCCCCACCACCCCTACATAGACTTATACCTCTCCACCCCCCACCACCCCTACATAGACTTATACCTCTCCCCCTCCCACCACCCCTACATAGACTTATACCTCTCCACCCCCCCCCCTCACCACCACCCCTACATAGACTTATACCTCTCCACCCCCCCCCCACCCCTGCATAGACTTATACCTCTCCACCCCCCCCCCCACCACCCCTACATAGACTTATACCTCTCCATCCCCCCCCCCCACCACCTCTACATAGACTTATACCTCTCCACCCTCCCCCACCACCCCTACATAGACTTATACCTCTCCACCACCCCCCCACAACCCCTACATAGACTTATACCTCTCCACCACCCCCCACCACCCCTACATAGACTTATACCTCTCCACCACCCCCCCACCACCCCTACATAGACTTATACCTCTCCACCCCCCCTCACCACCACCCCTACATAGACTTATACCTCTCCACCCCCCCACCCCTACATAGACTTATACATCTCCACCCCCCCCCCACCCCTACATAGACTTATCCCTCTCCACCCCCCCACCACCCCTACATAGACTTATACCTCTCCACCCCCCACCACCCCTACATAGACTTATACCTCTCCACCCCCCCCCACCACCCCTACATAGACTTATACCTCTCCACCACCCCACCACCTCTACATAGACTTATACCTCTCCACCCCCCCCCCCCCCACCACCCCTACATAGACTTATACCTCTCCACCCCCCCCCACCACCCCAACATAGACTTATACCTCTCCACCACCCCCCACCACCCCTACATAGACTTATACCTCTCCACCACCCCCCCACCACCCCTACATAGACTTATACCTCTCCACCCCCCCACCACCTCTACATAGACTTATACCTCTCCACCCCCCCCCACCACCCCTACATAGACTTATACCTCTGCACCACCCCCCCACCACCCCTACATAGACTTATACCTTTCCACCCCCCACCACCACCACCTCTACATAGACTTATACCTCTCCCCCCCCCCCACCACCCCTACATAGACTTATACCTCTCCACACCCCCCACCACCCCTACATAGACTTATACCTCTCCACCCCCCCACCATATAGACTTCTACCTCTCCACCCCCCCCCCCCACCATATAGACTTATACCTCTCCACCCCCCCACCATGTAGACTTCTACCTCTCCACCCCCCCCCCACCATATAGACTTCTACCTCTCCACCCCCCACCAGTACATAGACACGAGGCAGTGCCTGTGTCACACCTATATCTGTCGGTCTCCAAAAGAGGAGCCATAAAGGTTCCTGCACCGTAGCAGCCATTACACCTTTATGATCGACTCCAGTGGTTTTAAAGAGATCATTTCATCGTTTCATTCATTTTTTCCCCCTGCCCATATTTTGATTTCACAGTCGACACGTTCTCCATACATTTACGTGTACATGTCCATTTGACTGATTTAGCAGTTAGTGCATTCATTTTAAGATCGTGGGACATCCATATAGGTGGTACAACCGCATTGGGAGGTACATTTTCCTCATTGAAGGGGCTGTCAGAAGAGTCAGAGGGTGAGGATTAAGCGAGGGTGTTGCTTCTGGGTGTTTTTTTTTTTACATGTATTTTAATGGGGGGGGGGGGTGGTGGTGTCAGGATGTGGAGGGGGATTATTTAAGATACTCTTAGAAGAGGTAGGGTTTCAGGTGCTTTCGGGAAGATGGCCAGGGACTCTGCTGTCAGAGTCCCTGCCCATCTTCCCCCTGAAACTAAAACAGCAGAGTCCCTGGCAATCTTCCCCCTGAAACTAGGACAGCAGTGTCCCTGCCCATCTTCCCCCTGAAACTAGGACAGCAGTGTCCCTGGCCATCTTCCCCCTGAAACTAGGACAGCAGTGTCCCTGCCCATCTTCCCCCTGAAACTAGGACAGCAGTGTCCCTGCCCATCTTCCCCCTGAAACTAAGACAGCAGAGTCCCTGGCCATCTTCCCCCTGAAACTAGGACAGCAGAGTCCCTGGCCGTCTTCCCCCTGAAACTAGGACAGCAGAGTCCCTGCCCATCTTCCCCCTGAAGCTAGGCTGTCCTCAGGGGAAGAAGATGGGCAGGGACTCTGCTGTCCTAGTTTCAGGGGGAAGCTGGTTCCACCATTTTGTATTTTGAATTTCGTATTCATTATGGATCCCCATTAGTTCCTGCAAAGGCAGCAGATAATCTTCCTGGGATCCAGCAAAATTAAGGCAGTTATATAATTTTTAAGACATTACAATACATTCACAACAGATTTCACAACATGTGAAAGTGTGTGCCCTCAGGCCGCTACTTTAATACCAAATATCTACATTGCAAAATCCAGGTGTACGTGTGTGTGTGTGTGTGTGTGTGTGTGTGTGTGTGTGTGTGTGTGTGTGTGTGTGTGTGTGTGTGTGTGTGTGTGTGTGTGTGTGTGTGTGTGTGTGTGTGTGTGTGTGTGTGTGTGTGTGTGTGTGTGTGTGTGTGTGTGTGTGTGTGTGTGTGTGTGTGTGTGTGTGGTATCGTGTGTTTGTATGCATGTGTCTGCACCTGTGTTTGTGTTGCTTCACAGTTCACGAACAACGAGAAGCAGGATAGCGTACGCCCGCTGCTCCCGGCGATAAGTCCAGACCTCCCACAGCAGCCAGTGCTCCGTCAGATCCAGAAGAGTGAAGGAAAAGGAGCCGAACTCCACAACGAAGCCGCTGTTGGAGTCAGCGTAGTTGGAGTCAGCAGCCAGACACAGGCAATCCCAGCGATGAAGGCACAAGTAGATGAGGCATCAGTGCAGCCAAGATATTCCTTATGTCGATCTGCTCCAGAACACCCTCGCAGTCACTCCTATCCACTTCCCAGCATGCCGCTTGCCTTGTGGTTTCCACGACTTGTGACATGGGACCGGCGCTGATTAGAACAGTCTTGTTGGTGTTCTCTGTCTCCTTCACTACAGAACGGTAGAGGAGAAGCAGACGCACACAGGCCTTGTTGGTGTTCTCTGTCTCCTTCACTACAGAACGGTCGAGGAGAAGCAGACGCACACAGGCCTTGTTGGTGTTCTCTGTCTCCTTCACTACAGAACGGTCGAGGAGAAGCAGACGCACACGGGCCTTGGCTAAAACAAAGAATGGGGTAGTAGGGTGGAATTGGAATTGGAATTTTGGTTGAAAATTCTGAATTGACTGGAATTAAAATGGAATTGACACCAACCCTGGTACTGTGGGTTACTAACTGTTCAGTACTGTACGGCCTTGAGAATGACCATTCCCTTCAACATAAGAGTTTGCTGTAACTTTTTCCATGGCGACTGGCAGATAGTGCTTTGGCTCAACAAATACTGTATAGTCATTGGCATCAGGGTAGGCCGGCGTTGTCAATAACAAGTGGTTCTTAAACTGACTAGTTAAATAAAGGTTAAATTAACCAGACCTTCCTCCTGAGAGATACATGTATCGAACAAGCGTTGACGTAAAACTAAATCCGCATCCCAAATGGAATTCTATACCCTACATAATGCCCTACTTTTCAGCTGAACCCCATTGGCGCCTGGTCAGAAGTAGTGTACTGTACATAGAATAAGGTGCGATTTGGGACGCACACCAAATGTCTCATACTGGGGGGGGGGTGCTGCAGAATATCTTTATGTAGTGTATGTCTGATGCTGTACAGAGACATGGAACATGGTAGGCTGCACAGTATGACCAATGATGTCACTGATGATGTCACTCCGGGACAGAGGGGTAGCTGGGACACTTGGGGGCGTGGCATAGCCAGCATGCTGCAGAGTTCAGAGTATTGCAGGTAGAACTGCAATACATTTCCCTATATAGTGCACTACTGTTAACCAGAGCCCTATTCCCTATATAGTGCACTACTATAGACCAGAGCCCTATTCCCTATATAGTGCACTACTATAGACCAGAGCCCTATTCCCTATATAGTGCCACTACTATAGACCAGAGCCCTATTCCCTATATAGTGCACTACTATAGACCAGAGCCCTATTCCATATATAGTGCACTGGTCATAAGTAGTGCACTATATAGGGAATAGGGTGCTATTTGGGATGCACAACATCAATAAATACATGTGACTCAGAAGAGAGTGGGGGAGATAAAATGAATGACTTTGCATCCACCAGAAGACCATAGTACTGGCCTACAGAGCAGCAATAGAAACTTTCCTCTGTACCTTCAGGCTCTTCTATAATCACACACCCCAACTCGAGTCCTCCATCCTCTTGGCCCTCCCACCCCTAGGGGAAGGCAGCTCCCACTCAGCCCAGTCAAAACTCTTTTCCTGTACTGGCACCCCCAACGGTGGAATCATTTCCCCACCTGACGCTATTACAGCAAAGTCACTGCCCATCTTCCCGAAAACATCTGAAACCCTACCCCTTTTTGTGAACTAACACTCTTATTGACCATTTTTTTGAATAAATGTTGTTTGTTAGCACTGACTTGGCTGATAGCTAATTTGTTTGAAGAAAAACATAGTTAATATGACTGAGATATGTGGTTGTCCCACCTGGATATCTTCAGATGAATGACCTGTAAATCACTCTGGATTTGAGCGTCTGCTCAGTGACTCAGATCACTTTTTAAGATGGAAAATAAAAGGCTTGCTTTATATATTGAAACTTATCACACCTGCGACCATTTCACATGACTTCAATGACTGGATATTTCAGTCTATAGTTATCTGGATATTTCAGTCTGTAGTTATCTGGATATTTCAGTCTGTAGTTATCTGGATATTTCAGTCTATAGTTATCTGGATATTTCAGTCTATAGTTATCTGGATATTTCAGTCTGTAGTTATCTGGATATTTCAGTCTATAGTTATCTGGATATTTCAGTCTATAGTTATCTGGATATTTCAGTCTATAGTTATCTGGATATTTCAGTCTATAGTTATCTGGATATTTCAGTCTATAGTTATCTGGATATTTCAGTCTATAGTTATCTGGATATTTCAGTCTATAGTTATCTGGATATTTCAGTCTATAGTTATCTGGATATTTCAGTCTGTAGTTATCTGGATATTTCAGTCTATAGTTATCTGGAGATTTCAGTCTGTAGATATCTGGATATTTCAGTCTATAGTTATCTGGATATTTCAGTCTATAGTTATCTGGATATTTCAGTCTATAGTTATCTGGATATTTCAGTCTATAGTTATCTGGATATTTCAGTCTATAGTTATCTGGATATTTCAGTCTATAGTTATCTGGATATTTCAGTCTATAGTTATCTGGATATTTCAGTCTATAGTTATCTGGATATTTCAGTCTATAGTTATCTGGATATTTCAGTCTATAGTTATCTGGATATTTCAGTCTATAGTTTTCTGCATATTTCAGTCTGTAGTTATCTGGATATTTCAATCTGTAGTTATCTGGATATTTCAATCTGTAGTTATCTGGATATTTCAGTCTATAGTTATCTGGATATTTCAGTCTATAGTTATCTGGATATTTCAGTCTATAGTTATCTGGATATTTCAGTCTATAGTTATCTGGATATTTCAGTCTATAGTTATCTGGATATTTCAGTCTATAGTTATCTGGATATTTCAGTCTGTAGTTATCTGGATATTTCAGTCTATAGTTATCTGGATATTTCAGTCTGTAGATATCTGGATATTTCAGTCTATAGTTTTCTGCATATTTCAGTCTGTAGTTATCTGGATATTTCAATCTGTAGTTATCTGGATATTTCAGTCTATAGTTATCTGGATATTTCAGTCTATAGTTATCTGGATATTTCAGTCTATAGTTATCTGGATATTTCAGTCTATAGTTATCTGGATATTTCAGTCTATAGTTATCTGGATATTTCAGTCTATAGTTATCTGGATATTTCAGTCTATAGTTATCTGGATATTTCAGTCTATAGTTATCTGGATATTTCAGTCTATAGTTATCTGGATATTTCAGTCTGTAGTTATCTGGATATTTCAGTCTGTAGTTATCTGGATATTTCAGTCTATAGTTATCTGGATATTTCAGTCTGTAGTTATCTGGATATTTCAGTCTATAGTTATCTGGATATTTCAGTCTATAGTTATCTGGATATGTCAGTCTGTAGTTATCTGGATATTTCAGTCTGTAGTTATCTGGATATTTCAGCCTGTAGTTATCTGGATATTTCAGTCTGTAGTTATCTGGATATTTCAGTCTATAGTTATCTGGATATTTCAGTCTATAGTTATCTGGACATTTTAATCTACAGTTATGTGGATATTTTCATTCTCACAGTGTTGTATGTAATAATCCCCCTCACCCAGGCTTTGTCTCCCATTGACTCCCAGCCATTTCAGTCTCAAAGAGATCTAGAGGCTCCAGGGAGTCCTCTTCTGGTGGGAGTGAGTACTGCCTCTCCTGTTCACCACCACTACCAGCACAGATAACACATCTCAACTCCTCTCTATCAAATCATCAGGGTTATGGCTTGACCTCGGGAAGAGAAGAGAGAGAAGAAAATACATTCTGCTCAGTTCTAGCAAAGAAATATGCGCTGTTGGAACAGCATACATATTAATGTGAAACATATGCGAGATCCAAGTCATTTGAACTAAAAACCTGAAGAGGGTGAATATGAACCTTTCTTCCCTCTGTATGCAGCTTTATAAAACCTGAAGAGGGTGAATATGAACCATCCTTCCCTCTGTACGCAGCTTTATAAAACCTGAAGAGGGTGAATATGAACCATCCGTCTCTCTGTACGCAGCTTTATAAAACCTGAAGAGGGTGAATATGAACCAATCTTCCCTCTGTACGCAGCTTTATAAAACCTGAAGAGGGTGAATATGAACCATCCTTCTCTCTGTACGCAGCTTTATAAAACCTGAAGAGGGTGAATATGAACCATCCTTCTCTCTGTACGCAGCTTTATAAAACCTGAAGAGGGTGAATATGAACCATCCTTCTCTCTGTACGCAGCTTTATAAAACCTGAAGAGGGTGAATATGAACCATCCTTCTCTCTGTACGCAGCTTTATAAAACCTGAAGAGGGTGAATATGAACCATCCGTCTCTCTGTACGCAGCTTTATAAAACCTGAAGAGGGTGAATATGAACCATCCGTCTCTCTGTACGCAGCTTTATAAAACCTGAAGAGGGTGAATATGAACCATCCTTCTCTCTGTACGCAGCTTTATAAAACCTGAAGAGGGTGAATATGAACCATCCTTCTCTCTGTACGCAGCTTTATAAAACCTGAAGAGGGTGAATATGAACCATCCTTCTCTCTGTACGCAGCTTTATAAAACCTGAAGAGGGTGAATATGAACCATCCTTCTCTCTGTACGCAGCTTTATAAAACCTGAAGAGGGTGAATATGAACCATCCTTCTCTCTGTACGCAGCTTTATAAAACCTGAAGAGGGTGAATATGAACCATCCGTCTCTCTGTACGCAGCTTTATAAAACCTGAAGAGGGTGAATATGAACCAATCTTCCCTCTGTACGCAGCTTTATAAAACCTGAAGAGGGTGAATATGAACCATCCTTCTCTCTGTACGCAGCTTTATAAAACCTGAAGAGGGTGAATATGAACCAATCTTCCCTCTGTACGCAGCTTTATAAAACCTGAAGAGGGTGAATATGAACCATCCTTCTCTCTGTACGCAGCTTTATAAAACCTGAAGAGGGTGAATATGAACCATCCTTCTCTCTGTACGCAGCTTTATAAAACCTGAAGAGGGTGAATATGAACCATCCGTCTCTCTGTACGCAGCTTTATAAAACCTGAAGAGGGTGAATATGAACCATCCTTCTCTCTGTACGCAGCTTTATAAAACCTGAAGAGGGTGAATATGAACCATCCTTCCCTCTGTACGCAGCTTTATAAAACCTGAAGAGGGTGAATATGAACCATCCTTCCCTCTGTACGCAGCTTTATAAAACCTGAAGAGGGTGAATATGAACCATCCTTCTCTCTGTACGCAGCTTTATAAAACCTGAAGAGGGTGAATATGAACCATCCGTCTCTCTGTACGCAGCTTTATAAAACCTGAAGAGGGTGAATATGAACCAATCTTCCCTCTGTACGCAGCTTTATAAAACCTGAAGAGGGTGAATATGAACCATCCTTCTCTCTGTACGCAGCTTTATAAAACCTGAAGAGGGTGAATATGAACCAATCTTCCCTCTGTACGCAGCTTTATAAAACCTGAAGAGGGTGAATATGAACCATCCTTCTCTCTGTACGCAGCTTTATAAAACCTGAAGAGGGTGAATATGAACCAATCTTCCCTCTGTACGCAGCTTTATAAAACCTGAAGAGGGTGAATATGAACCATCCTTCTCTCTGTACGCAGCTTTATAAAACCTGAAGAGGGTGAATATGAACCATCCTTCCCTCTGTACGCAGCTTTATAAAACCTGAAGAGGGTGAATATGAACCATCCTTCTCTCTGTACGCAGCTTTATAAAACCTGAAGAGGGTGAATATGAACCATCCTTCTCTCTGTACACAGCTTTATAAAACCTGAAGAGGGTGAATATGAACCATCCTTCCCTCTGTACGCAGCTTTATAAAACCTGAAGAGGGTGAATATGAACCATCCTTCCCTCTGTACGCAGCTTTATAAAACCTGAAGAGGGTGAATAGGAACCATCCTTCCCTCTGTACGTAGCTTTATAAAACCTGAAGAGGGTGAATATGAACCATCCTTCCCTCTGTACGTAGCTTTGTAATGCTGCCATATCAGCAGCTGAATGAAAATGGAGCAATTACTATGTTTAGGTCAGAAGGCAATGACTTTCCAAGCCATAGAAGTAGAATATATTTACGATATAATTATACTGACTTGAATAGGGATTCACATTCTAGTAATTATATACTAGTTCTATTTCTATGATCCATGTGCTGGGTTGACTATATAGCCTGTATTGGGGGAACTACAATTATAGTACATTGACTTGAATCAGGGTTTTTCCCATTCTAGTAATTCTATTGCTATGCTCTAACTGTACTGCAGAGCCACTCACTATATTATAGTGATCTGTCGAGCTGAGGTCTTTTCCTCGGGGACCTGCTTAGCAGGTTAGCGAAGCTTAGCGAGCTAGCGCCCAATGCTAATGCTAACCTTCTCCGATGTTTGGCAATTAGTGACGAAGGAGAAAAAAGCTTAGTAGTTTCATACATTTTTACTTCATTTTCTTTTAGCTATTTTGAACGGCATGGATGTCCTCAGTGTTCGATTTGCTTAGCTTTACAGCAAGACTGTTAATGCATGTTTGGAGTGTCCTCAGTGTTCGATTTGCTTAGCTTTACAGCAAGACTGTTAATGCATGTTTGGAGTGTCCTCAGTGTTCGATTTGCTTAGCTTTACAGCAAGACTGTTAATGCATGTTTGGAGTGTCCTCAGTGTTCGATTTGCTTAGCTTTACAGCAAGACTGTTAATGCATGTTTGGAGTGTCCTCAGTGTTCGATTTGCTTAGCTTTACAGCAAGACTGTTAATGCATGTTTGGAGTGTCCTCAGTGTTCGATTTGCTTAGCTTTACAGCAAGACTGTTAATGCATGTTTGGAGTGTCCTCAGTGTTCGATTTGCTTAGCTTTACAGCAAGACTGTTAATGCATGTTTGGAGTGTCCTCAGTGTTCCATCTGCTCCTACCCGAAGACTGTTAATGTATGTTTGGAGTGTCCTCAGTGTTCCATCTGCTCCTACCCGAAGACTGTTAATGGATGTTTGTAGTGTCCTCAGTGTTCCATCTGCTCCTACCCGAAGACTGTTAATGTATGTAATTTTCCATCTCAGTTTCCATCTCCTTAGGGGGCTCCATATGTGAAAAGTACCAGATAAAATGAACTGCTATTGGTGGATATGCTTGGACTGAAGGCAACAATAGTTGAAGACTAGCTACCTGTCCAGGTGGTGTGTCACAGGGTAATTCCACTGTGAGACTCTTAGATAGAGTTCTACAGGGTAATTCTACTGTGAGACTCTTAGATAGAGTTCTACAGGGTAATTCTACTGTGAGACTCTTAGATAGAGTTCTACAGGGTAATTCTACTGTGAGACTCTTAGATAGAGTTCTACAGGGTAATTCCACTGTGAGACTCTTAGATAGAGTTCTACAGGGTAATTCCACTGTGAGACTCTTAGATAGAGTTATACAGGTAATTCCACTGTGAGACTCTTAGATAGAGTTCTACGGGTAATTCCACTGTGAGACTCTTAGATAGAGTTATACAGGTAATTCCACTGTGAGACTCTTAGATAGAGTTATACAGGTGTTGACGCCTGACATCTCTCCCTCCCTCTGCTATGAAGGGCTGATGAAGAGAGAGGGGAGCATTTCATTTCATGCCTGGTGCTTGTGTGATGAGCGTCATACGAGCATGGCAGTGCCCGGGTCGTACGTCAACGATTGGACAGGTGAGGAGGCTATCCGTCTCATGTAAAGGCAGCGCCTCACACACTCAGTTAAACACAGAGCAACACAACCAACAACCAAACATATGTGCATGTCAGAGAGTAATAATGTCATTCAAAATATGATTATTAAAGCCGGGTCGGGTAGCCATCTGCAACGTTAGATAAGATGAGAAAGTTCTACACACACACACACACAAACAAACAGTATACAGTGCCTTCGGAAAGTATTCAGACCCCTTGACTTTTCCCACATTTTCTTACATTTCAGCCTTATTCTAAGATGGAATAAATACATATTTTTCCTCAGCAGTCTACACACAATACCTCATCATAACAAATCGAAAACAGGTTTGGAGACATTTTTGCAAATTAGCCAAACTGAGCAATCGCGGGAGAAGGACCTTGGTCAGGGAGGTGAACAAGAAGCCCTTGGTCACTCTGACAGAGCTCTAGAGTTCCTCTGTGGAGATGGGAGATCCTTCCAGAAGGACAACCATTTCTGCAGTGCTCCACCAATCAGGCCTTTATGGTAGAGTGGCCAGACGGAAGCCACTCCTCAGTAAAAGGCACATGACAGGCCGCTTGGAGTTTGCCAAAACCCACCTAAATACTCTCAGACCATGAGAAACAAGATTATCTGGACTAATGAAACCAAGATTGAACTCTTTGGCCTGAATGCCAAGCGTCACGTCTGGAGGAAACCTGGCACCATCCCTACGGTGAAGCATGGTGGTGGCAGCATCATGCTGTGGGGATGTTTTTCAGCTGCAGGGTCTAGGAGACTAGTCAGGATCAAGGGAAAGATGAACGGAGCAAAGTACAGAGAGATCCTTGATGAAAACCTGCTCCAGAGCGCTCAGGACCTCAGACTGGGGGTGAAGGTTCACCTTCCAACAGTACAACGGCCCTAAGCACACAGTCAAGACAACGCAGGAAGGATTCTTGACAAATGGTAATTAGTTGTCTGTGCAGACTTAAGATAGCACGTGGTTGATAGCCCGAGCAGCAAAACACTATATTATGCTCCTTTCTGGAAGTTTCCACACATGTGACTTTCTGTAGAAAGTAAATCCACGGGATGTCACATGCTGCGGCCGCACTCAAGTGGACTTCAGCTATACGCCCAGTCTGATGACTAAGTCCCACAAAGAGTTGGTATCAGGTTATAAAAAACACTAGCATATAACAAGAGACAATTCTTTAAACAGCATGACTAATTATATAATTTTTTGAGAGGGTTTGAGAGGATCAGCAGGGAATAATGGGAGAAACTCTCCAAATACAGGTGTGCTGTAATCGTTGCCAAAGGTGCTTCAACAAAGTACTGAGTAAAGGGTATGAATACTTAGATAAAATGTAACGTTTTAGTTTATTATTTTTAATACATTAGCAACAATAAAAATGTAAATCTCTTTTTGCTTTGTCGTTATGGGGTATTGTGTGTAGATTGATGAGGGGGGAGTCAAGGGGTTTGAACACTTTCTGAATGCACTGTAGGTTTTAGTATCCTTGATTTCCATTCAAAATCCTGTTTTCCATAACCCCTAACCCCAATCCCTAACCCTAATCCCTAAACCTAACCCCTAACCCCTAATCCATAACACTAACCCTAAATCTAACCCCTAACCCCTAATCCATAACCCTAACCCTAACCCTAAACCTAACCACTAACCCCAATCCCTAACCCTAAACCTTAAACCTAACCCCTAACCCCAATCCCTAACCCTAACCCCTAAACCTAATCCCTAACCCTAACCCCTAAACCTAACCCTAACCCCAATCCCAATCCCTAACCCGAACCCTAAACCATAACCCCTAACCCTAACCCTAAATCTAACCCCTAACCCCTAACCCCTAACCCTAATCCCTAATCCTAACCCTAACCTCTAACCCTAACCCCTAACCCCAATTCGTAACCCTAACCCCTAAACCTAACCCCTAACCCCAATACCTAACCCTAACCCCTAACCCTAACCCCTAAACCTAACCCTAACCCCTAACCCTAACCCCATTCCCTAACCCCTAACCCCTAAACCTAACCCCGATCCCTAACCCCTAACTATTAACCCCTAAACCTACCCCTAACCCCTAACCCCTAACCCCTAACCCTAACCCCTAACCCCAATCCCTAACCCTAACCCCAATCCCTAACCCTAACCCCAATCCCTAACCCCTAACCCTAACCCCTAACCCTAAATCTAAAACATTATTTTTTTAACCTGATTTTCAAAACATTTAAATTTGAATTTAGAGATTTGTAATCTCTATATTTCTATGTAAAATATGAAATGTTGATTGTATGAATCTGAAACTCATTGAATTGACTTATGCATCAAATGAATTATGTTGTTGGATGTCCATATTTTTCCTATGTTTTGGTGTGAGGTGTTGATCATAGAGATAAATGTACAGTATATAACCAGAAAGGGTTTACTCTGCCTAAAATCTGTCCTTGAAAATAGGACCACGAAGTGAATCATTTTTCTATGAAGGTAAATGAAGAGTGTGGAATTTGGTCAATAAAAAATAACCCTTAGCGGGGTTGGAAACAATACAAAATAAATCCGGTTTTCAGGGGAAAGGGAGGATACGACACTCCATCTTAACTCCTCCTCCACATTTACTGGATTGGTTGATCAGTGCAGAAGAGAACCGCCCCCGAACGATTGACTTAAACCTGCAACGTTAGGTTAATTAACAACAAATGTCATTTCTAATTTGCTACGCGAGGCATAATTGATCTTATTTGAAGTTTTGTAATGGTTAGGTAGTTGTGAATGCACTGATTTACGTGGACAGAACGTGGCATTTCAGCAACTTTGAAAAACAACTTTATATCAAAGTTGTGCCTGTTGTTGCCACGCGTATCTGCCCTCTCATTGGCTAGAATGGTCCCGCGTGATTTCACCTCCTCCCGCCTGACTTCCATCTTTGATGACATGTATTTCCGTTGAGCGATCACCCGACTATCTTGTCAATATAATAGACAAGCTTTGATATAACTCGATTTAGTATAGACATTGCCATTGAGGGCAATATCCAATTTAAAAGTACCATTAAAAGAACCATTTAAAAGTAGTCAACTGGGTGATTATTCCTACGGGTTGGGAAGTTATCCTCCAATCAAATTGAGTTAAACCCTATAATTTGTAAACCAAAGAATAAGGTCATTTCCAGGAGCCAAGACCAAGATTCATACCAGGACATTGGTCCCAAGAACCAGACCCGGTGAGTTGAGACCATGACAAGTTAAAGACTGAATTCTATAGACCAAGACCAAGAACCAGACCCGGTGAGTTGAGACCATGACAAGTTAAAGACTGAATTCTATAGACCAAGACCAAGAACCAGACCCGGTGAGTTGAGACCATGACAAGTTAAAGACTGAATTCTATAGGCCAAGACCAAGAACCAGACCCGGTGAGTTGAGACCATGACAAGTTAAAGACTGAATTCTAGACCAAGACCAAGAACCAGACCCGGTGAGTTGAGACCATGACAAGTTAAAGACTGAATTCTATAGACCAAGACCAAGAACCAGACCCAGTGAGTTGAGACAATGACAAGTTAATAAAAACTGAATTGATGTGGTCTATAGACCAAGACCATGAGATCAAGAGTCCATGGGGCCCTTTGCCTCAATTGTAACAAACTCAAGTAGAGTAAACTTGAGTACAACAGAGTACAGTACAGTACAGTAGGGTATACCAATACACTTTGATTTGAGTATAGTAGAGCACAGTACAGTAGAGTACAGAAAAGCACAGAACAGTACTGTGAAGTACAGTACAGTAGATTATAGTGTGTGGCACGGAAACTTCTGTACTTTTTCAATACTAGAACATGAAAAATGGTTGTGTACTAGATTTTTTTGTTACTTTCGGCACCTCTGTCAAATGTGTCTCACGTTTTCCACTGATTGAGATCAAGTCTGTGTGTCAGTGCAGCCGATGTCCCCTTATAGCTCCAGAGCACCTTGTCGTCTCCACTTTCTCATTCCTAGCTCTAACCTGTCTCCACTTCCTCATTCCTAGCTCTAGCCTGTCTCCACTTCCTCATTCCTAGCTCTAGCCTGTCTCCACTTCCTCATTCCTAGCTCTAGCCTGTCTCCACTTCCTCATTCCTAGCTCTAGCCTGTCTCCACTTCCTCATTCCTAGCTCTAGCCTTTCTCTACTTCCTCATTCCTAGCTCTACCCTGTCTTCACTTCCTCATTCCTAGCTCTAGCCTGTCTCCACTTCCTCATTCCTAGCTCTAGCCTGTCTCCACTTCCTCATTCCTAGCTCTAGCCCGTCTCCACTTCCTCATTCCTAGCTCTAGCCTGTCATGAAGAAACACTGAACTCACTGGGAGTGTGGGCTGCACCACCACTTGTGTTCAACAGAAGTTTAACCCACTTGAATAATGCAAAACTGCATGTAGACATTTTTGTAACTGTTAATTACTGTTCCTGTAATTAACATTACAGGAACATTGTTTACAGTTCCTTACTGTAAACAATGTCCAGTATAGGCTAGAACACTTGACAATGCAAGAAGATACCGGTAGCTTCCAGCTTTGTAAGCTAACTTTCCTAGCTAGCTTACAGCTGAAGCTAACATCAATTCACTACCCTAGTACCTTGTCTGTGATAATATGCAAACTATAGCGCAACATGTTGCTGTATTGCAGAGTATAGTACAGTAGAGTACAGTAGAGTACAGCACAGCAGAGCAGAGTACAGTAGACTTGAGTACAGTAGAGTACAGTAGAGTACAGTAGAGTACAGTAGAGTACAGTAGAGTAGAGTACAGTAGAGTACAGTACAGCAGAGCAGAGTACAGTAGACTTGAGTAGAGTAGAGTACAGTAGAGTACAGTAGAGTAGACTAGAGTACAGTACAGTAGAGTACAGTAGAGTAGAGTAGAGTAGAGTAGAGTAGAGTAGAGTACAGTGGAGTAGAGTACAGTGGAGTACAGTAGAGTAGAGTACAGTAGAGTAGAGTACAGTAGAGTAGAGTACAGTAGAGTAGAGTACAGTAGAGTACAGTAGAGTACAGTAGAGTAGAGTACAGTAGAGTAGAGTAGAGTACAGTGGAGTACAGTAGAGTAGAGTAGAGTAGAGTAGAGTAGAGTAGAGTACAGTAGAGTAGAGTACAGTAGAGTAGAGTAGAGTACAGTGGAGTACAGTAGAGTAGAGTACAGTAGAGTAGAGTAGAGTACAGTAGAGTAGAGTAGAGTACAGTAGAGTAGAGTAGAGTACAGTAGAGTAGTGTAGAGTACAGTAGAGTAGAGTACAGTAGAGTACAGTAGAGTAGACTAGAGTACAGTACAGTAGAGTACAGTAGAGTAGAGTAGAGTAGAGTACAGTGGAGTACAGTAGAGTAGACTAGAGTACAGTACAGTAGAGTACAGTAGAGTAGAGTAGAGTAGAGTACAGTGGAGTACAGTAGAGTAGAGGACAGTAGAGCAAAGTAGAGTACAGTAGAGTACAGTAGAGTAGAGTAGAGTAGAGTACAGTGGAGTACAGTAGAGTAGAGTACAGTAGAGTACAGTAGAGTAGAGTAGAGTAGAGTACAGTGGAGTACAGTAGAGTAGAGGACAGTAGAGCAAAGTAGAGTACAGTAGAGTAGAGTAGAGTACAGTACAGTGGAGTACAGTAGAGTAGAGGACAGTAGAGCAAAGTAGAGTACAGTAGAGTAGAGTAGAGTAGAGTAGAGTACAGTGGAGTACAGTAGAGTAGAGGACAGTAGAGCAAAGTAGAGTACAGTAGAGTACAGTAGAGTAGAGTAGAGTAGAGTACAGTGGAGTACAGTAGAGTAGAGTACAGTAGAGTACAGTAGAGTAGAGTAGAGTAGAGTACAGTGGAGTACAGTAGAGTAGAGGACAGTAGAGTACAGTAGAGTACAGTAGAGTAGAGTACAGTAGAGTACGGTAGAGTTCTCCACAACATTTGCAGATAGACTACTCACCTTGTGGCCATTGTGGAGAGGGATGCAATCCCATCATCTGGGGATATTTGTAGGGGTGTGGCTTAAGGCACCTTTATTCTACAATATGATGGGATGCCATTTTTTCTAGAAAGATGTTTAAAGGGGAACTGAACACTCTAATTTGGCCTCTTTGTTTGGCTTGCTCCTTAATAAATGCAGGTGGCCATAACAGAAGCCAAACATGAGTTGGCTTGGGGGTGTGGTTTGATGTGGGTGTTTCTTGGGTGTGTCCTTGCCACCACCAAGACACACCCATCTGTCAGAACCTTGTCCGCAGCAGTTTCCCCTCCACTCAGTCACAACAAACACACCTCCTGCAGGTTGAGTTCAATCACTACAGGCAGATGTACGGTGAGATGCCGGAGGAAGCTTTGAGAAGGTCAATAGTCTACAATATGAGAAGAATTCAATTGCTGAATTTATGTAGATATTCTAAACTTAGTGTTTTAATACACGTCAATTGTGTAACAGGCCCGTTAAAGAATAAACAGCAATTTACATGATACCATAGAAGCAGTGTTCTGCAAATATAACAACGTGTACATGTCACCTTCCACTGTCATTGGGGTTACCATGGTAACATGTCAGAGTGGTCATACCTTCCTGTGTGGTGATAATGGGGTTACCATGGTAACATGTCAGAGTGGTCATACCTTCCTGTGTGGTGATAATGGGGTTACCATGGTAACATGTCAGAGTGGTCATACCTTCCTGTGTGGTGATAATGGGGTTACCATGGTAACATGTCAGAGTGGTCATACCTTCCTGTGTGGTGGTAATGGGGTTACCATGGTAACATGTCAGAGTGGTCATACCTTCCTGTGTGGTGGTAATGGGGTTACCATGGTAACATGTCAGAGTGGCCATACCTTCCTGTTTGGTGGTAATGGGGTTACCATGGTAACATGTCAGAGTGGTCATACCTTCCTGTTTGGTGGTAATGGGGTTACCATGGTAACATGTCAGAGTGGTCATACCTTCCTGTGTGGTGGTAATGGGGTTACCATGGTAACATGTCAGAGTGGTCATACCTTCCTGTGTGGTGGTAATGGGGTTACCATGGTAACATGTCAGAGTGGTCATACCTTCCTGTGTGGTGGTAATGGGGTTACCATGGTAAAATGTCAGAGTGGCCATACCTTCCTGTTTGGTGGTAATGGGGTTACCATGGTAACATGTCAGAGTGGTCATACCTTCCTGTTTGGTGGTAATGGGGTTACCATGGTAACATGTCAGAGTGTTGATACCTTCCTGTCTGGTGGTAATGGGGTTACCATGGTAACATGTCAGCGTGATCATACCTTCCTGTGTGGTGTCCCGTATACAACAGTAGTTCCCTGATCCTGGTGCAGAATACACAGGGTTTCTCCCTCCCCATATTGACTGATATCATTCTATTCAATAATAAAAAAAGTCAATACAAGTCAAAGTTGTATCTCGTAAAGTGTTAATGACAAGTGCCAGGTCTCTCTCCATTTAGAAACATCAGTATCGAGCCTGTCTGTCAGAGTGCCAGGTCTCTCTCCATACAGAGACATCAGTATCGAGCCTGTCTGTCAGAGTGCCAGGTCTCTCTCCATTCAGAGACATCAGTATCGAGCCTGTCTGTCAGAGTGCCAGGTCTCTCTCCATTTAGAAACATCAGTATCGAGCCTGTCTGTCAGAGTGCCAGGTCTCTCTCCATTCAGAGACATCAGTATCGAGCCTGTCTGTCAGAGTGCCAGGTCTCTCTCCATTCAGAGACATCAGTATCGAGCCTGTCTGTCAGAGTGCCAGGTCTCTCTCCATTTAGAGACATTAGTATCAGAGACATCAGTATTTAGCCTGTCTGTCAGAGTGCCAGGTCTCTCTCCATTCAGAGACATCAGTATTTAGCCTGTCTGTCAGAGTGCCAGGTCTCTCTCCATTCAGAGACATCAGTATCGAGCCTGTCTGTCAGAGTGCCAGGTCTCTCTCCATTTAGAGACATCAGTATCGAGCCTGTCTGTCAGAGTGCCAGGTCTCTCTCCATTTAGATACATCAGTATCAAGCCTGTCTGTCAGAGTGCCAGGTCTCTCTCCATTCAGAGACATCAGTATCGAGCCTGTCTGTCAGAGTGCCAGGTCTCTCTCCATTTAGATACATCAGTATCAAGCCTGTCTGTCAGAGTGCCAGGTCTCTCTCCATTCAGAGACATCAGTATCGAGCCTGTCTGTCAGAGTGCCAGGTCTCTCTCCATTCAGAGACATCAGTATCGAGCCTGTCTGTCAGAGTGCCAGGTCTCTCTCCATTTAGATACATCAGTATCAAGCCTGTCTGTCAGAGTGCCAGGTCTCTCTCCATTCAGAGACATCAGTATCGAGCCTGTCTGTCAGAGTGCCAGGTCTCTCTCCATTCAGAGACATCAGTATCGAGCCTGTCTGTTGGTCAGGACTCCATCAAATGATCTTGCAAGTCTCCAAGTGTTGGCGCCATAGATGTTTCTGTGAACACATACACATACACACGGTCACTGTTATTTTACCTATGGCAGTTAAGATGGTGATATCTTGACACACAAACGCATACAAACACATATGATGACGTTTGAACAGGTCAGGTCTAACCCTATTTAATTCTGTTCTCCCCATCGACGACTGTTGGTGAGCAGCCAAAAAGTGAGGCTGGAGGTGAGATCTTTGACCAGAGCCCCATTGATTGACATGGCAGCGTAGATCAGCTCCCGGGCCCCTCATCGCAGGTGCAGTGATGACATTACCAATGGCGGTTATGATTAGCATGGCGGAACCAACCTGATCACTCCGTTCACCTTTCTGTTTCACTTCAGGTATCGTGAAGTGATACAGATTGGTAAATGCAGCGACCCGGCCCGGGTTCCACCAGGCCGGGTTCCACCAGGCTAGGTTAGGTTATGAAGGTGAATTAGGACAGAACTCAAAACTGTTATGACCTTTGACCAGGTCAAATGTCACCAACCTGATTCAAGTGTCCTCTCTGTTCTATTTATAGCAATGCTCACAGCGAGGGCATGTCTGCTGGTCTTCTATACGTTGCATGTTCAGCTACAAACTGGACATCTCTAGAACAACTGCAGCAGGCAGTTCTCATAGACAATCTACTTCCTCATCTTATGAAGGGGGTGTTGACTGGGAGGGGCTGTAGCAGGGTGATACAACGGAGAGCCAAGTGGTAAATAGCATTTTGTTATAAAGAAAGGACAGAGCTTTTTGATAATGCACTTCACAACCAAACTGGCTCGACTACTTGCTTCTGCTTGGCTTGGTAATCAACCGACTAGTTTATCAAACCGGGTATTTTTTTATACAACTTTTTGCGTAACACACATTACTGATGTTGATAAAGCTGTCTGTTTCATCAGGGCAGTACTCGGGTCAATCTAATTCTATGCTTATAAAGATGTGGATTGACTGTAGCTCCAGATTAGATTCAGGCCGGTGACGTCGTCACGGTTTGTTGCTCCTAGTTCACTGTATTAGTCACACTCAGACATGAGGTAGCTAACACCATTTCTGCATCCATTACAATAGAGTACAGTACAGTACAGTAGAGTACAGTATAGTATTTCTGCATCCATTATTTCGTTTTGCCGTAGAACAGTGGTCCCCAAACTTTTTATAGTCCCGTACCCTCTTCAAACATTCAATCTCCAGCTGTACCCCCTCTAGCACCAGGGTTAGCGCACTCTCAATTTTTTATTTTTTTTGTCATTAATGTAAGCCTGCCACACACACACACTATACGATACATTTATTAAACATAAGAATGAGTGTGAGTTTTTGTCACAACCTGGCTCTTGGGAAGTGACAAAGAGCTCTTATAGAACCAGGGCACAAATAATAATATTATAATAATCAATAATTTTGCTCTTTATTTAGCCATCTTACACATAACTCTGCAATGTTGGGTTGTATTGGAGATCATTACAGTTTATATATATATATATACACTGCTCAAAAAAATAAAGGGAACACTTAAACAACACAATGTAACTCCAAGTCAATCACACTTCTGTGAAATCAAACTGTCCACTTAGGAAGCAACACTGATTGACAATAAATTTCACATGCTGTTATGCAAATGGTATAGACAAAAGGTGGAAATTATAGGCAATTAGCAAGACACCCCCAAAAAAGGAGTGATTCTGCAGGTGGTGACCACAGACCACTTCTCAGTTCCTATGCTTCCTGGCTGATGTTTTGGTCACTTTTGAATGCTGGCGGTGCTCTCACTCTAGTGGTAGCATGAGACGGAGTCTACAACCCACACAAGTGGCTCAGGTAGTGCAGTTCATCCAGGATGGCACATCAATGCGAGCTGTGGCAAAAAGCACGCAGCATACCAGATGCACCAACGCGTAGGTACTCACACCACCAACGGATATGGAACAATAACCGACAAAGACAGAGGGAACAGAGGGCACGTATATAACATACTAATCAGGGGAAATGAGAACCAGGTTGTGAGTAATCAGACAAGACAGTCCGGGCTTGATGATAATGCATCCCGTTCAGTGAAGCCTAGAACGCCGGTGACGTAGACCTCCGGAACTGGTGAACAGAATGAGCATCATTACCGGGGGTATCCGTGATATTACCTACATCCCCCACCCCTGACGCGCTGGATGACCACAGGGGCACGGTGCGGCTCGGTCTGGCCTCCGGTGAAAACCGGGGGGATCCGTGACACTCTTGCTTTGACCACCAGATGACAGAAAGAGAAGGAGAACGGTTACCAGCTAAACAGTAGTGGAAGGGAAGACACAGCAGACCCAACTGTGCCTTGTGAATACTATAATTCCCCATCGAACTCAATTGCAGAAATTCCGTTAACATTTTTTTTAATTAAATTCTGTTACCGATTTCGTAACCGAATTTCAAGTTTTAATCACTTAAAAAAGTCATAAACAAAATTGATATCAAGTGTGTGCAAAGCTGTCATCAAGGGAAAGTGTGGCTACTTTGAAGAATCTCAAATATAAAATATATTTGGATTTGTTTAACACTTTTATGGTTACTACATGATTCCATATGTGTTATTTCATAGTGTTGATGTCTTCACTATTATTCTACAATGTAGAAAATAGTAAAAAATTAAGAAAAACCCTTGAATGAGTAGGTGTGTCCAAAATCATTGACTGGTACTATATATTTCTCAAAAATATAGACTCTTAGCTTTCATTTGACACCCAATTTGACATGCTCCTATGCACTTCACATGTTGATGCTCATGGGTCCATTTACATGGAAATGACCGGCTATCACGACTGAAGAGGTTAATTATCCTTGGCCCTGAACGGAGGAAGGTGGAAATATGACGATAAACGGGAGAATTTTATATTTAAAATGGCCGAAGATGATTGTAATGACATCGTGCTGAAATAACCATTTCATCTGCCTCTATTATTCTGAAATTAATGAATGATGAAGCAGTGTCCTTCACATCTACACTCTGTCTGCAGCCCAAACGGCACCCTATCTCCTACATAGTGCACTACTTTTGACCAGGGGCCATAGGGCTCTGTAGGGAACAGGGTGCCATTGAGATCACGACTCTGTCTCTCTTCTCTCCCCATTCATTCTGAGATATATTGATCTTGTGACATTTATTTAAGTTTGGGCTAATGTATTAATTCCAAGATAATTATTCCAATATACTTTTGTCACTGTTGATATACCTCAGTGTCAGCAGGCAGGGGTTGGGCGCGGGCGTTGAATAAACGGCTATTTGACATTGGCGGACAGGAAGCTGGCAGTGAGAGAAATGTCTCTCCTTGAGGACGGCCATATGTGGAGAAAGACGTAGAGGGAAAATATTCAGACACCAGACAATTTGTTCTTCCGACAAGTGAAACGTGTTCTTGGCTTTCTCAGGCAGGCGCAAAAGGAAGGAGATGGAGGATGTTGGTCAAATTGGCAGAGTAATGTAATGTACTGAATGCTTTAGGACAGTGCTGAGCCACTTGGCAGGACCATGGATACATTGTTTTCAGGCTTTGCAATAAACAGGTAAAAAATGGCCTCCCGAGTGGCGTAGCGGTCTAAGGCACTGCATTGAAGTGCTTGAGGTGTCACTACAGACCTGAGTCGATCCCAGGCTGGGTCACATTCAGCTAGACGTCACTTCCATCTGGGTCATATTCAGCTGGACTTCACTTCCATCTGGGTCATATTCAGCTAGACTTCACTTCCATCTGGGTCATATTCAGCTGGACTTCACTTCCATCTGGGTCATATTCAGCTAGACTTCACTTACATCTGGGTCATATTCAGCTAGAATTCACTTCCATCTGGCTAGACTTCACTTCCATCTGGGTCATATTCAGCTAGACTTCACTTCCATCTGGGTCATATTCAGCTAGACTTACAGTGAAACCATTTCAGATGCAACAGGGTATTAGCAGAGAATTAATCCTGATGTTTCTCAAATGAGTGAGCAGTGGGTGGGACAATAATGTGGTTTTTTAAAATATATATATTTGTGATTTGTTACACTGTGTAACGGTAGTCCTCCTCCTCTTCATCCGAAGAGGAGGAGTAGTGATGGAACCAAGGCGTAGCGTTGTGAAATTACATGATTTAATAAAGACACGACAAAAACAACGAAGACAGAAAACGAACTATACTTGAATTAACTAACAAAATAACAAAACGAAAACGTAGACAAACCTGAACTATACGAACTTACATATAACACGAAGAACGCACGAACAGGGAAAATAGACTACACAAAAAGAACGATGTACAAACAAACCGAACAGTCCCGTATGGTGCGACAAACACTGACACAGGAGACAACCACCCACAACTAACACTGTGAAACAACCTACCTAAATATGACTCTCAATTAGAGGAAAACGCCAAACGCCTGCCTCTAGTTAAGAGCCATACCAGGCAACCCTTAAACCAACATAGAAACAGAAAACATAGAATGCCCACCCAAACTCACGTCCTGACCAACCAACACATACAACAAACTAACAGAAATAGGTCAGGAACGTGACACACTGTTATCTATTTACCTTCCTCACTGTGCACAAATTCTGCTTACTTCACGTCACTGTAACTCAGTCCTTTACTTACTGCATTCAGTTGTTGCTATGTTATCTACATGAAAAAGTTTGCATCTTAGCATGTGCCTTATGCACAGCGTGCAAGGCTCGGGGGAAGAGTTGTGTGTCTGAGCCATCTTGCAGATGTCTTTGTTTCAGCGTTTGTGCTGTGATTTTAAAGGCTGAGATGGACACACACACACACACACACAGGCTGCGATGGCCACTGTCTCTCGATGGCTGATAGATAGCAGGAGACACTGGGGGCGTGGGGGAGATACTAGCAGACGTTCTCTTTATACAGCTGCACTGTCACAGACAGGACACTTCAAATTATACTCATCACCAACCAGTGTGTGTGTCAGGACTGTTTTGTGTGTATATATGTGTGTGTGTGTGTGTGTGTTGGGGCGAGGTTGTGTGTGTGTGTGTGTATTTGTGTATGCACGGTGTGTGTGCAGGGTGTGTGACTTACAAGATAGAGAGATTGTGAGCGATAGTGGCTAGTCCTCATAAACACAATCAAAACAGACATTCAAGGGCACCTCCAGACTACATATTGATATCTATGTATTTATTTATGGTACATAATGTATCATTGGAAATGAAAAGACGCATAGCTCGCTCACCATAAAAATGTTTTTGCTTTATTAAGCAAGGTTAAAAGATGAACATTTCAGCCTTCAATGGCCTTATTCAGAATAATCACACAAAGGGTATGGTTCATATAGGTCACGGGGAGAAAACACATTCAGACATATATCAAAGATATTATATCAATATTATGGCGGCATAAAGGTCGTAGAGGGCAGGAGGAAGACGTCGTGACATAAACACTGGTAGGAACACACACACACACACGCACACACGCACGCACGCACGCACGCACGCACACACACACACACACACACACACACACACACACACACACACACACACACACACACACACACACTACAGCCCCTGTGTCCAGCGGAAACAGATCCAATGAGACAAATGGATAGATCAACAGAGAGCAGAGGAGAGGAGAGCGGAGGAGAGGAGTGAGGAGAGGAAAGGAGAGTGGAGGAGAGGAGAGGAGAGTGTAGGAGAGGAGTGAGGAGAGGAGAGGAGAGTGGAGGAGAGGAGAGGAGAGTGTAGGAGAGGAGTGAGGAGAGGAGAGTGTAGGAGAGGAGTGTGGAGAGCGGAGGAGAGGAGAGAGGAGGAGAGGAGGCAAGAGGAGAGGAGAGGAGAGCGGAAGAGAGGAGAGGAGAGAGCGGAGGAGAGGAGTGAGGAGAGGAGAGCGGAGGAGAGGAGTGAGGAGAGGAGAGCGGAGGAGAGGAGGCAAGAGGAGAGGAGAGGAGAGCGGAAG